>NW_022440433.1:0-7147 GCF_009761245.1 Sapajus apella
GGCGGGAACACTTTTAATATTGTGCGTCATAAATTCTTGCTGAGAATTCTGCATGGCATATAAGGAGCTATGACAGAGAGTGTAGAGAAGGCTCTGGAATACAGGAAAGAAATATTTTTCAGAGACCCTTGATCATCATAAGAATTTTAGAAATTAGTTACACCAAACTCATTAGGGAGGAGAAACACAAGTAGAGAAGTAAAGGCTTGCAAGTACTAAATGCACGGCATTCCTGGAGGCAGAGTGGACACAGTCCTTGATCTGAGACATGGTTTTCAGAAGAAAAGCCATTTTTTCCCTTTCTCCTCCTTCTCTGGGATTCCTTCTCGGGTGATGATCTCTGGACAAATTACACCAGTATGTTGAGAATATGCCTTTCAAGGTATCAGTACCACATGTTTACCTGCTAGCATAACATCAACTGACAGAAAAACACAGAGTCCACCCATTTCTGTCCTTAAAGACAGAAGAGATTCAGGAACAATGAGCGGATCCATGAACATCAAAATACCAGTTTCTCCTTTCCTGTCCTCAGGTGCCCTCCCCTGCCACAGACACCAGCAATTTCTGCTACAGTAATGGAAATATGCACCACACTGACCTGTCCCTACCAAACCCAAACACAGCAGGCCCTGTGACCACCCTTTAGTGCAAAGGTGGAACTTAACTCTCAGGGATGTATTTTGAAGCCCTCATACCTGATTCTGGCCTCGCCTTAGAGTCACATGAGGCACTTCACTAAAACAACACGGATGCTTCCACCCAGATGAATAAACAGAAGCTGTGGGGAGGGCACAAGAGATTTTTGCAAATTGGCCACATGATCCTAATGAGAAGCCTGGGCTGGTAACCACTAAGCTAAGCACTGCCTCTCAAGCTCTCATGAGCTTATAAACCACTTGGTAATGTTGGTCCCACTCTATGTCATGTGATTCTGCAGGTTTGGAAAGGGTCCATGGATGGGTGTTTCAAACAAGTCCCCTCTCAATGCTGCTGTTGCTCCCCCAGGCTCATTATTAGCATTAGTTAGAGAAAGCAGGCACAGCACAGAGTCCCTTCCACTCAGCACTCCTGTCACAACCAAATACTTCTGGTACAAATAAAAATAACCCATCTCCATCCTAAAGTTTTCTATTCTTTGCTGGCCCTTTAAAATATACAGAGGAAACAAAAGGCCGCAATGTCTGAATACATCTGGATTTAAAAAACCACATGGACACATGTAGTAATGCAATGTATATTAACCAGGTACTATGCACCGAAAAGTATGACATAGAGCACTGTGCTGAGCCTAACACATTATTTAAGTTTTGTAACACCCTAAAAGCTGGTACTAAGGGTTTAATGATTTCCAGGATTTAAATAAAGGGCCCAGAATTTTTATTTGTTTCGCTGTCATCAAATTTTTTAAAAAAAATTGTCCTGATCCACCCACCTCGGCCTCCCAAAGGATCTGATCATGTGCAGAAAGGTCCTTTAGTGAGCTCTCTATTCTGTTCTTTCATCTGTTTATCTTTGTGTCAGTATCACATTATTTATATTACTGTAGCTTTTAACTCTAGTTTGTATTCACATCTTTGAAAAACTGAATTTCTTGACTCCTGACCAACAATATGTTGAAGTGTGTTTTATATTCATGTTTTTGAATGTGCCTGTTTGACTTACTTTTAATTCCTTGTTTCATTCAGTTTTTGTTAGAAAACTGTATAATTTGTCTTTTTATTTTATTTTATTTTTTTTTGAGACGGAGTTTCACTCTTGCTACCCAGGCTGGAGTGCAATGGCGCGATCTCGGCTCACCGCAACCTCCGCCTCCTGGGTTCAGGCAATTCTCCTGCCTCAGCCTCCTGAGTAGCTGGGATTACAGGCACGCGCCACCAGGCCCAGCTAATGTTTTTTTGTATTTTTAGTAGAGACAGGGTTTCACCATGTACCTCGTGATCCACCTGCCTCGGCCTCCCAAAGTGCTGGGATTATAGGCGTGAGCCACCGCGCCCGGCCTTAATTTGTCTTTTTAAATTGATTTGTTGTTTTGTCTAAACAGAATGCACCAGATGCAAATAAGAATACTGTGAATTATCTTGGTTTTGATTGGAGCATTTTTTTGTGTCTATTAAGCTTAGTTGGTCTATAGTATGGTTTGGATGTCCATGTTGTCCAAACCTCATCCTGCAATATCAATCCTCAGTGTTGGATGTGGGACCTGGTGGAACATGTTTGGGTCATGGGTAAATTTCTCATGAATGGGTTGGTACTTCCTCTTGGTAAACAAAAAGTTTACACTCTATTTACACTCTATTAATTCAAATCACAGCTGGTTCATTAAAAGAGCCTGGCTTCTTCACCTCACACTTGCTGTCTCTTACCATATAATGTGTTCAATTACACTTTACCTTCCACCACAATTTTAAGCTTTCTGAAACCCTCACCAGAAGCAGATGTTGGTACACACTTCTTATACAGTCTGCCAAGATGTGAAACAAATAAGCTTTTTTTTCTTTTCTATTTATTTATATATATGTTTTTGAGATGGAGTTTCACCCTGTCACCCATGCTGGAGTGCAATGGCATGATCTCGGCTCCCTGCAATTTCCACCTCCTGGGAGCAGGTGATTCTCCTGCCTCAGACTCCTGAGTAGCTGAGATTAAAGGTGCATGCCACTGTGCCTGGCTAATTTTTGTATTTTTAGTAGAGATGGAGTTTCACCATGTTGGTGAGGCTGGTCTTGAACTCCTGCATTCATGATCTGCCCACCTCGACCTCCCAAAGTGCTGGGATTACAGGCATGAGCCACTGTGCTTGGCCTAACATTTTTTAAAATAAATTATACACTTTCATGGTGGGCGAGATGGCTCACACCTGTAATCCAGTGGTTTGGGAGGCTGAGGTGGGTTGATCACGAGATCAGAAGTTCTAGACCAGCCTAACATGGTGAAACCCTGTCTCTATTAAAAATACAAAAAAACCCCAGAATAGCTGGGCATGGTGGCAGGCACCTGTAATCCCAGCTACTCGGGAGGCTGAGGCAGAATTGCTTGAATCCTGGAGGTTGAGGTTGCAGTGAGCTGAGATTGTGCCACTGCACTCCAGCCTGGTAACAGAGCAAGACTCTGTCTCAAAAAATAAATAAATAAATAAAAATAAAAATAAATCGTGTACTCTCAAGTATTTCTCTATATGCAAAATATTTAATACAATGTTGTCTAAGTTTTCTGTTTATTTTATTTTATTTTTTTTTGAGACGGAGTTTCGCTCTTGTTACCCAGGCTAGAGTGCAATGGCGCGATCTCGGCTCACCGCAACCTCCGCCTCCTGGGTTCAGGCAATTCTCCTGCCTCAGCCTCCTGAGTAGCTGGGATTACAGGCACGCACCACCATGCCCAGCTAATTTTTTGTAGTTTTAGTAGAGACGGGGTTTCACCATGTTGACCAGGATGGTCTCGATCTCTTGACCTCGTGATCCACCCGCCTCAGCCTCCCAAAGTGCTGGGATTACAGGCTTGAGCCACCGCGCCCGGCATTTTTCTGTTTATTTTTTATCTGAAATTTCTATTATTGCAAATGGGGTCTTGATGTCTACAATTACTATGTTGCTATGTATGTCTCGCTTCAGTTTGCCAATATTTGCTTTGTATAATTTGGAGCCCTGATGTTATACATACATACACATATAGATATATCAATACTATAGTTACAGATTCCTGGTAAATCAACTCAATTTATCATAATATAACATCAATCTTTATCTCATGGTAGTACTTGACTTAAAGCATATAACGTCTAATATAATTATGACTACCTTACTCAATTGTGATTACTACTTTGAATGAATATCTATTTTTTTCCTTCTGTTACTTTCAGCCTATTTGCTCAATGCTAAAATGAGTCTTGTAGGCAGCATACTTTATGCCTTTTTAAAAACCACTCAGACATTCTATATTTTTTCTTTATGTAATATTATTTAAGACAAAGATTTTCTCTTTTTGCCCAGGTTGGAGTGGAATGACATGATCTCAGCTCACTACAAACTCCGCCTCCCATGACCAAGTGATTCTCCTGCCTCAGCCTCTTGAGTAGCTGGGATTACAAGCGTCCACCACCACACACACCTGGCTAATTTTTTGTATTTTTAGTTTCACCATGATGGCCAGGCTGGTCTTAAACTTCTGACCTCAAGTGATCTGCTCGCCTCAGCCTCCCAAAGTTCTGGTATTACAGGCGTGAGCCAATGCACCTGGCCTCATTTGTTTTTGAGTCAGGGTTTCACTCTGTCAACCAGTCTGATTTGCATGGTTCACTGCTACCCGAACCTTCAACCCAGATGATCCTCTTATTTCAGCCTCTCAAGTAGCTGGGTTACAAGTATGTGCCATCACACCCAGCTACCTTTTTTGTATTTTTTGTAGAGACAGAGTTTTGCCATGTTACCTAAGCTGGTCTTCAACTTCTGGTATCAAGTGATCAGCCTATCTTGGCCTTCCAAAGTCCTAAGAATACATTTCATATTATTAAGTTGTTTAGTTAATTTATATTTAAAATGATTGCTAAAATAAATGAAGTTTGTTGGAAATGGATGCTCGGTCAGAGAAAAAATTAGCACTGAGACAAAGAATCTCTCAGCAAGCAAATTTTACTTCCTGGACTGCAGGAAGGGTACTCTCATGAGCCATTTTGCCAAGAGAGTACAAGGAACACAGAAAAAGGAGACATATTTATTTCTTATGCATTTGGAGTTGTCCTTACTGCTGTGTCTGATTTCCATTGGCTGGAGCCAGACTTCACAACCTAAACTAAAACCCAATTGGCTAACAACTCAAAACTTTTTTAAACACATAAGGGAATAGGCCATGAGCTGGTATATGCCTGTGAGCACATCCAGCACCGATATCTTGGTTAAAGTACAAGGACATAGAATATACTACATGCCTATAAGCATATCTAATAGCTACATAGGTTAGGGCTCAACAGAAAGTTATTAGCAAATTTATTCTTTATGATTATAATTATCTTTGTAATCATTTTGAAAACTGGAGATTACATATATCTCAAAGTTAAAACAATATATTTTAATCCCATAACCTCAATTGAATACAAAAACTATGCCTCTATATTTCCCAGGTATTGATGTTATAATTATTTTATATGATGCATCTATTAACAGATTTATGCAAATTTACATAGTTTATTAATATTCTATAAAATAACTTTAAAGGTTTTATGTATTTTTTTTTTTTTTTTTTTTTGAGACGGAGTTTCGCTCTTGTTACCCAGGCTGGAGCGCAATGGCGCGATCTCGGCTCACCGCAACCTCCGCCTCCTGGGTTCAGGCAATTCTCCTGCCTCAGCCTCCTGAGTAGCTGGGATTACGGGCACGCGCCACCATGCCCATGTAATTTTTTGTAGTTTTTAGTAGAGACGGGGTTTCACCATGTTAACCAGGATGGTCTCGATCTCTTGACCTCGTGATCCACCCGTCTCGGCCTCCCAAAGTGCTAGGATTACAGGCGTGAGCCACCGCGCCCGGCCAAATTTATTTCTTATTACTTGAGATTGAGTCTCACTCTGGCCCCTAAGCTGGAGTGCAATAGCATTGCCTTGTCTCACTGCAACCTCTGCCTCCCAGGTTTAAGCCACTGTCCTCCCTCAGCCTCCCATGTAGCTGTGATTACAGGCATGTGCCACCACACACAGCTAATATTTGTATTTTAGTAGAGATGGGGTTTTGCCATGTTGGCCAGTCTGGTCTCAAACTCCTGACATCACTATCTGCCTGCATCAACCTTCCACGGGGCTTGAGCCACAGCGCTCAGCCCATATTTTGTATTTTTAGTAGAGATCGGTTTCACTAGTTTGGGGGCTACTCACATGTCAAACACTATTATTTGGCTTAAAGTACTGGTCTTGTATTTTTTTTTCTAAATTTTACCAGTAATATAAAATTCTTGGCTAAGAAGACTTTGTCTAATACAAATACGTTTTATGGGATTTCATTGACATTTAAGTGTCTGAATTATCTGGAATATGGAAAATTTCCACAAATCCAAATTGAGTACCCTAATCTTTTATAACAGCTTTTCTGGGGCAGAGTGAGATTTATAACATTTTATTATCCTCTGGAAGAAGTGCATTAACCATGTTTTCAGTAATCACTCTGAACACAGCATTCTCAGTTCCCAGTGTGCACCCTGAGTCACTCAGGGGAAACTGGTATCTCTGTAACAAGGTAGAAGAAAATGCTGAGTGGAGGTGCACCGCACTGCACATGAATGCTTTCCACATGCACGTATTAGGGTTCCAATTTAATTGGCTTGTTTGTATAACTGTACTTACTGAATTTAGTCACACTATTTTTTTAGCAGCTAATGGCATCTGTCACCCATTAATTTTATATATTTCCTTTTATTGAAAAGCAATTCTTTTGATTACTCTAAATTGAGACTACATTTAAAATCTTCAATTTTTCAGTGTTAAGGCAAATCAGAGAGCAGCAATGTGTGTATATAATATGCATTTTTCTGCCTATCAAAATTCTTTCTTTATTTCCTTGGAAACCCTGGGAAGCCACCTGTAAAATACTCCCTTTGAATACTTTAGCCGGGATTTTAGACTTCAAAAGGTCAAAAACAGGCTGGGCATGGTGGTTCATGCCTGTAATCCCAGCACTTTGGGAAGCTGAGGCAGGTGGATCACAAGGTCAGGAGTTCAAGGCAAACCTGGCCAAGATGGTGAACTGCAGTGTCTACTAAAAATACAAAACTTAGTTGGGCATGGTGGTGGGTCCCTCTGTAATCCCAGCTACTCTGGAGGGTGAGGCAGATACTTCATCCTGGGAGGTGGAGGTTGCAGTGAGCCAAGGTTGTGACACTGCACTCCAGCCTGGGCAACAGAATGAGACTCTGTCTCAAAAAAACAAACAAAAGCTGGGCGCGGTGGCTCAAGCCTGTAATCCCAGCACTTTGGGAGGCCGAGGCGGGTGGATCACAAGGTCAAGAGATCGAGACCATCCTGGTCAACATGGTGAAACCCCGTCTCTACTAAAAATACAAAAAATTAGCTGGGCATGGTGGCGCGTGCCTGTAATCCCAGCTACTCAGGAGGTTGAGGCAGGAGAATTGCCTGAACCCAGGAGGCGGAGGTTGCGGTGAG
>NW_022440434.1:0-7145 GCF_009761245.1 Sapajus apella
CCAGGTGCTGCATGCCTGTAATCTCAGCCACTCAGGAGGCTGAGGCACGAGAAGCACTTGAACCTGGGAGGCAGAGTTTGCACTGACATGAGATCACGCCACTGCACTCCAGCCTGAGCTACACAGCGAGACTTTGTCTCAAAAACAAAAAAGTTGAGGCCGGGCGTAGTGGCTCACGCCTGTAATTCCAGCACTTTGGGAGGCTGAGGTGGGTGGATCGCCTGAGCTCAGGAGTTTGAGACAACCACCCTGACCAACGTGGAGAAACCCCATCTCTAAAAATAAAAAATAAAAAACAATAATAATAATCGAAACCATGCTTCTTAGCCAAGGTTCCCAAGAACAGCCAACTAAAATTAAATAGATTAAATAATTAGCTAGATAAATGGTCTACTCATTTCAACCAAGCAGCCTGTCAATTAATCCGCTACCACTGCATCTCTGTAATACTCAGTGTACTCTACCATGTGCAACTACAAGCATTGGCAACCACACAGGTAGTTCTCTGTTTATTCAGTAAGTAATCAAGAGAAATTCTGGGCCGGGCGCGGTGGCTCACGCCTGTAATCCCAGCACTTTGGGAGGCCGAGGCGGGTGGATCACGAGGTCAAGAGATCGAGACCATCCTGGTCAACAAGGTGAAACCCCATCTCTACTAGACATACAAAAATTAGCTGAGCGTGGTGGCGCACACCTGTAGTCCCAGCTACTCAGGAGGCTGAGCCAGGAGAATTGCTTGAACCCAGGAGGAGGCGGAGGTTGTGGTGAGCCGAGATAACACCATTGCACTCCAGCCTGGGTAACTACAGCGAAACTCCATCTCAAAAAAAAAAAAAAAGAGAGAAATTCTATTATTTAGCACAACTTTAGTAAGAACATTTAACTCCTGTTGTGTAACCATAGCCTTTACATTAGAGT
Source organism: Sapajus apella (assembly GCF_009761245.1). NCBI lineage: Eukaryota > Metazoa > Chordata > Mammalia > Primates > Cebidae > Sapajus > Sapajus apella. Next base: position 919 of record NW_022440434.1, read on the forward strand.
CTGTTATAGAACCTTATTTTGGGGAATACATTTCCAACCATTGCTTCATCTACACTAAGCCATGGAAAAAATAATCTAACAAATGATGCCCATTCAGAAGAACAACGGCCTGCTGGCAATGCTCTTTATTCCAAATAAGTTATTTTTTACTTATAAAGTAGTTTAAAAGCAGTGGATTAATATTATGTTTCTGATATTATGAGGCAACAAATGTTTCATTAAAGCTTCTAACCTATGGCCAGACACAGTAATTCCAGCACTTTGGGAGGCCGAGGTGGGTGGATCACCTGAGGTCGGGAGTTTGAGACCAGCCTGAGCAACATGGAAAAAACCCTGTCTCTACTAAAAATACAAAATTAGCCAGGTGTGGTGGCATACAACTGTGATCCCAGCTACTTGGGAGGCTGAGGCAGGAGAATCACTTGAACCCAGGAGGCAGAGGTTGCAGTGAGCCGAGATCACACTATTGCACTCCAGCCTGGGCAACAAGAGAAAAACCCCATCTCGAAAAAAAAAAAAAAGTGAAAGAAAGAAAGAGAGAAAAAGAAAAAGAAACTTCTCACCCATATTAGTCATTCATCTTTTATCTCTCAAGGCAAAAGTTTTGTTATGTATAATGTTGGCAGCTAAATTCTCTACATATTTGTATACCCCATGAGTACATACAAGAGATTTCTATTTCTGTTGTTTGTAGAGCTGTTAGAAAACTGTGAACAGTCTTTGCCATGATAGCAGAGATGTCTTGATTTTTGAACTTATAAAGAAAGCCATCTCCATCAAGATTGCCATCTTTTTTTGAGGAGAAACTTCCCTGCTTAGCTTTACTTAAGACTTCCTATGTGTTTACAATTGCAAGTGTTTGGAGGGGTCCTTCTAAGTTGTGAGACTATAAACCCAGTGTTCAAGGTCTTGAAGTCTTGCTTCAGTGTAGATGGCAGGCAGACTTAATCTCTAGATTCTGAATTATAAAGAGATCTACTATCCTCAGTCAGTAGACTATTAAAGGCTTCCTTTACCTAGTAAAAGTATACATTGCCATAATGCATTAAAGCCTTCTTGCATTTAGAAATATTAAATTTCTGGTCAGATACAGTGGCTCACTCCTGTAATCCCAGCACTTTGGGAAGCCAAAGTGGGTGTATCATCTGAGGGCAGAAGTTCAAGACCAGCCTGGCCAAAAGGGTGAAACCCCATCTCTACTAAAAATACAAAAAATTAGCCAAGCTTTGTGGTGGGCACATGTAATTCCAGCTACTCGGGAGGCTGAGGCAGGAAAATCAGTTGAACCCAAGGGACCAAGGTTGCAGGGAGCCGAGATTGCGCCACTGCACTCCAGCAACAAAAATGAAACTCTGTCTCAAAAAAAGAGAAATATTAGATTTTCATGGAAAACCCAAGTGCCCATCAATGATACACTGGATCAAGAAAATGTGATACAGATACACCATGGAATACTACACAGCCATAAAAGAGAATGAGATTATGTCATTCTCAGCAAACTAACACAGAAAGAGAAAACCAAACACCACACGTTCCCACCTATAAGTGGGAGTTTAACAATGAGAACACATGAACACAGGAAGGGGAACAACACATACCAGGGCCTGTTGGGGGGTAGAGGGCAAGGGCACAGGTCAATAGGTGCAGCAAACCACCATGGCACACATATAACTGTAACAAACCTGCATGTTCTGCATATGTAATCTGGAACTTAAAGTAAAATAAAAAAAAAATAAATAAATAAATATTAGACTTCAGTAGAAGAAGATACATGAGGTTTTATTAGGTGCATAGGCCTTCCAGTGAGTATGTTACATGAGCCAACATATTTTTCTTTTTTGAGACAGAGTCACTCTGGCACCCAGGCTGGAGTGCAGTGGCATGATCTCAGTTTACTGCAACCCCTGCCTCCCAGGTTCAAGTGATTCTTCTGCCTCAGCCTCCTGAGTAGCTGGGACTACAAGCACGCACCACCATGTCTAGCTAATTTTTGTATTTTTAGTAGATATGAGGTTTTACCATATTGACAAGGCTGATCTCAAACTCCTGACCTCGTGATCTACCCTCTTCAGCCTCCCAAAGTGCTGGGATTACAGGTGTGAGCCACCATGTCCAGCGAGGCCAACGTATTTTTTCCTGTCTCAGTGGATCTGATTGTCATCAATCTGTAATTACAAAAGTGATCCAGTCAATTTAGTTAGCTTTACACAATACTAATGTATCTGTAATTCCTTAAACAGTTTTACAACTTGTCTAGTGAAATAAGTATCTTTATCATTGAAGACTTTTTCAGAAATGTCCCATGATAAAAAATATATATATGTATTTTTTGAGACAACGTTGCTCTTGTTGCCCAGGCTGGAGTGCAATGGTGTGATATTGGCTCACCCATAACCTCCACCTCCTGAATTCAAGCAATTCTTCTGCCTCTGCCTCATGAATAGCTGGGATTACAGGTGCACACCACCATGTGCAGATAATTTTTTTTTATTTTTAGTAGAGACAGGGTTTCCCCATGATGATCAGTTGGTCTTGAACTCCTGACCTCAGGTAATCCACCTACTTAGCCTCCCAAATTGCTGAGATTACAGGTGAGAGCCACCACGGCCAGTCCAAAAAAAATATGTTTCTTTATATCCTTTTAGCTACAGTTGTAACATCAGCTTTCTTACATAAGAAAGCTTTTATATTGTAGGCCTGGCGCGGTGGCTCAAGCCTGTAATCCCAGCACTGTGGGAGGCCGAGGCGGGTGGATCACGAGGTCAAGAGATCAAGACCATCCTGGTCAACATGGTGAAACCCCGTCTCTACTAAAAATACAAAAAAAAAATTAGCTGGGCATGGTGGCGTGTGCCTGTAATCCCAGCGACTCAGGAGGCTGGGGCAGGAGAATTGCCTGAACCCAGGAGGCGGAGGTTGCAGTGAGCCGAGATCGTGCCATTGCACTCCAGCCTGGGTAACAAGAGCGAAACTCCGTCTCGAAAAAAAAAAGAAAAAAAGAGCGTAGTGCTTTTATATTACCAGAAAATATGCATTTAAAATGACAATTGAATAAAATTTTTGCATACATGTTTACATGGGCCATCAGGTAGCAGAAATGTACATGAAGTTTTGATTGTCTTTTCAGGATTAAATTTTTGAAGAAAAAACATTGGTCTTAACCTATTTTAATAATTTATTATAGAATAATCACACACACACACAATTTATATTCAATTCAGATTATTTTATTTCTTCTGTAATGAGTAACGGAATGCAGAGCTGCTAATAATGGAAGCTTTAAGAACTCAGGAATGAACAAGTGGCTGTTAGCTGTCTAGATTCTTCACGAGTCCACATTGAACATTAAATTTAAGCCCTCTTCAATACCAGGCTTGTTTCTCCAATTTAGAAGCATAGCGCTGATAGCAGAGGGATTCTCTTTGGTAGTTTGACTTAGTCAACAGAGTTTCTTGAAATGGCATATCTAAAAAATGTTAGTAGAAGCTGTTTTAGCACAATATCTTAAAATTCTCTGTCACAGCCGGGCGCGGTGGCTCAAGCCTGTAATCCCAGCACTTTGGGAGGCCAAGGCGGGTGGATCACGAGGTCAAGAGATCGAGACCATCCTGGTCAACATGGTGAAACCCCGTCTCTATTAAAAATACAAAAAATTAGCTGGGCATGGTGGTGCGTGCCTGTAATCCCAGCTACTCAGGAGGCTGAGGCAGGAGAATTGCCTGAACCCAGGAGGCGGAGGTTGCGGTGAGCCAAGATCGCGCCATTGCACTCCAGCCTGGGTAACATGAGTGAAACTCCATCTCAAAAAAACAAACAAACAAAAAAAAAAATTCTCTGTCACATTAGATTACACAGAGTATTTTCCTAATACTCAAATAAATTTGATTTGCCTGGGTTAGCAGTTTTATAAGAGTCAGTCTCTTCATTAGAATTTTCACAATTTGGCGGGGCGCAGTGGCTCACGCCTATAATCCCAGCACTTTGGGAGGCCGAGGCGGGTGATTCACGAGGTCGAGAGATCGAGACCATCCTGGTCAACATGGTGTAACCCTGTCTCTACTAAAAATACAAAAATTATCTAGGCATAGTAGCGCAGCCTGTAGTCCCAGCTACTTGGGAGGTTGAGGCAGGAGAATTGCTTGAACCCAGGAGGCGGAGTTTGCGGTGAGCTGAGATCACGCCATTGCACTCAGCCTGGGTAACAAAAGTGAAACTCAGTCTCAAAAAAAAAAAAAAAGGGCTGGGCGTGGTGGTTCACACCTGTAATCCAAGCACTTTGGAGGCCAAGGCAGGCAGATCACCTGAGGTGAGGAGTTCAAGACCAGCCTGACCAACAGGGTGAAACCCCATCTTTAAAAACAAAAAGAATTTTCACAATTCTTATGCAGTATAAACAATATGATTGTAAAATGATTAGAAACCTGTACTCAACTTGTCTGGGCCTTTTCCAACTTTTCATGAACCTCCTTAAAGACACAATACTCTAGGAATTTGCAAGCTTTGAGGTTTTCAGAAACTACATAAGAATTAAACCATTAACTGTGGAAATTACTTAAAATGGTTATATTGATTATATCTGTGGCCTACAATAATTTATAAAAATAACCATTATTATGACTACTAACACATATTGACATATATAAAATTTTTGAAATTTCATACAAGTTTGATATAAATACAAATTACATATTTATTAAAATATAAGTTGAAGAAGGTCAAATATAATTTTTATTTAATTATTGCTATTATTATTATTTTTTTGTTTGTTTGTTTGTTTTTGAGACGGAGTTTTGCTCTTGTTACCCAGGCTGGAGTGCAATGGTGCGATCTCAGCTCACCGCAACCTCCGCCTCCCGGGTTCAGGCAATTCTCCTGCCCCAGCCTCCTGAGTCGCTGGGATTACAGGCACATGCCACCATGCCCAGCTAATTTTTTGTATTTTTAGTAGAGAGGGGGTATCACCATGTTGACCAGGATGGTCTCGATCTCTTGACTTCGTGATCCACCCGCCTCAGCCTCCCAAAGTGCTGGGATTACAGGCTTGAGCCACCGCGCCCGGCCTAATTATTGCTATTATTTTTTTTTTAGAGGAAGTCTAGCTCTGTCATCCAGGCTGGAGTGCAGTGGCACAATCTCGGCTCACTGCAGCCTCCAGCTACTGAGTTCAAGTGATTCTCCTGCCTCCACCTCTTGAGTAGCTGGGATTACCGGAGTGAGCCACCACACCCGACTAATTTTGGTATTTTTAGTAGAGACAAGATTTTCACTGTGTTGGCCAGGCTGGTTTCAAACTCTTGACTGTTAGGTCCCCCAAAAATGGCAGGACTATTGTCAAGCCATTATGAACTCTGTAACCTGCACATACACTTCCAGCTGGCTTCCTGGAGCCTGAAAATCTGAAACAATAACAACAACAAAGAAGAAGAACAACAGGTTCCTGTTCCAGCTGACCAGTCAACCCACTGAGTCAACAACAACCAACTCTAACTCTAAGCTGTAACTTTTCATTTGTTGCCCCTGCCTATAAAGCCTTCTCTGCCCTCCACATCCATGCTGACTCCCTTTTCGGACTCAGCCCACTTGCACCCAGGTGAATAAACAGGCTTGTTGCTCACACAAAGCCCGTTTGGGTTGCCTCTTCAATAGGATGCACACTTAACACTAACCTCAAATGATTCCCCTGCCTCAGCCTCCCAAAGTGCTAGGATTACAGGCGTGAGCCACCACAGCTGACCCCAAAATTATTATTATTATTATTATTATTATTTTGAGACAGAGTCTCGCTCTGTTGCTAGGCACCAGGCTGATGTGCAGTGGTGGGATCTCAGCTCACTGCAACTATCACCTCCCAGGCTCAAGCAATTCTCCTGCCTCAGCCTCCTGAGTAGCTGGGCCTACAAGCATGCGCTACCATGCCCAGCTAAGTTGTGTATTTTAGTGGAGATGGGGTTTCACTATGTTGGCCAGGATGGTCTTGATCTCCTGACCTCATGATCCACCCACCTCGGCCTCTCAAAGTGCTGGGATTACAGGTGTAAGCCATCTTGCCTGGCCCAAAAATTATTTTTAATTTGACAATGCTTCCAGTGTAATTAAACATATCAAATAATTGTGTTTAACATTTTTTCAGATGCTGCATTGGCACTCTGCAGTATCCAAAAGTTAGGGATCAGGCTGGGCGCGGTGGCTCACACCTGTAATCCTAGCACTCTGGGAGGCCGAGGCGG
>NW_022440435.1:0-7143 GCF_009761245.1 Sapajus apella
CTCGTGATCCACCCGCCCCGGCCTCCCAAAGTGCTGGGATTACAGGCGTGAGCCACCGCGCCCGGCCTTCAAATACAATATTTTATCTAAAAATACTTTGGCTGGGCGCGGTGGCTCACGCCTGTAATCCCAGCACTTTGGGAGGCCGAGGTGGACGGATCACGAGGTCAAGAGATGGAGACCATCCTGGCCAACATGGTGAAACCCCGTCTCTACTAAAAAATACAAAAATTAGCTGGGAATGGTGGCGTGTGCCTATAGCCCCAGCTACTCGGGAGGCTGAGGCAGGAGAATTGCTTGAACCCAGGAGGCGGAGATTGCAGTGAGCTGAAATTGCGCCACTGCCCTCCAGCCCTGGTGCCTGGCGACAGAGTAAGACTCTGTCTCAAAAAAAAAAAAAAACTTTGATATGTATCTCAGAGATACTCTTTTTTTCTTTTCTTTTCCTTTTTTTTTTTTTTTTTTTTTGAGACAAAGTTTGACTCTTTTTGCCCAGGCTGGAATGCAATGGTGTGATGATCTTGGCTCATTGCACCCTCCACCTCCCAGGTTCAAGCGATTCTCCTGCCTCAGCCTTCCGAGTAGCTGGGATTACAGACATGCGCCACCACACCCAGCTAATTTTATATTTTTAGTAGAGATGGAATTTCTCCATGTTGGTCAGGCTGGTCTTGAACTCCCCACCTCAGGTGATCCGCCCACCTCGGCCTCCCAAAGTGCTGGGATTACAGGCATGAGCCATCACACCCAGCCCTTTTTAAAAAATTTTGTTTAGCATAACAAGTAAGCCAATATCACACCTACAACAAAATAACAGTAATTCCTTGTTATCATCTAATGTCTATTGCTTGCATGTCTCTAAATTGTCATAAATATCTTTTTAAGATTGGTTCATTTTAATTAGGAGGCAAAGTTCACAAGGTGCATTTGGTTAATATGTCTCTTAAAGCTCTTACTTTTTAATATTTATTTATTTATTTATTTTTGAGACAGGGTCTCGCTTTGTCACCCAGGCTGGAGTGCAGTGGTGAGACCATGGCTCACTTGAGCCTCGACCTCCTGGACTCAGTCGATCCTCCTACCTCAGCCTCCTGAGTAGCTGCCACCAGGCATGGCTGATTTTTTTGGTATAGTTTTTAGAAACAGGGTCTTACTGTGTGGCCCTGGCTGGTCTCAAACTCTTAGGCTCAAGCAGTCCACCCACCTTGGCCTCCCAAAATACTGTCATTATAAGTGTGAGCCCCTGCCCCTGGCCTTAGGCCTCTTTTAATAAAGAGAAGCTTCCCCTTCATGTTCTTTCTCTTAAAATTGATTTTTGAAGAAATGAGTCATTTGCTGCCTTCTGGAGTTAGCTGATGTCTTGGTCTTCATATCGTTCATTATGTTCCACTCTCCTTCCCATTGCCTGTGAATGGTTTATTAGATCTGGAGACTTGATGACATTCAGTTTAAATTTCACTTTTTGGCAAGAATACTTCATAGATGGTGTAATGAAACTAATTACTACGTTACATCAGCAGCTGCATGATACCGGGTTTGTGGATGCTGATGGTATTAGCTGATCCATGCATTATCAACTTCCCTTCAGCCTTTCAACTGAAACACTTGAGCAGCCATTAATGATTATTGTCTAAGTCCATTATTTCATTAGTAATTGTACATGGCATTTTTATTTTAACTTTATTTCTCAGCTGGAATCATTCTGTAAAGATATTTTCCTTATTAATTGGTTGGTTATCATGCAGTACAGATCCCATAGAAAAAAATTTTAGAAAGAAATCTCATTTAGTTACCTTTATTTAAAGTAAAAAATCCATAGTTAACTGTGATCAGACTGTTTTTCCTACAACCACCTTTCTGACACATCATGTAGACTTCTGTCCCTATGTAGACCTATTTGCTATTCCTTAAACTCATTGTGTATTTTAATATTTATTTATTTATTTTCGAGATGGAGTCTTGCTCTGTTACCCAGGCTAGAATGTAGTGACGTGATCTCGGCTCACTGCAACCTCTGCCTCCTGGGTTCAAGCGATTCTTCTACCTCCGCCTCCTGAATAGCTGGGATTATAGGTGCCTGCTACCATGCCTGGCTAATTTTTTGTATTTTTAGTAGAGACGGAGTTTCATCATGTTGGCCAGGCTGGTCTTGAACTCCTCACCTCAGGTGATCCACCCGCCTCGGCCTCCCAAAGTGCTGGGATTACAGGTGTGAGCCACCACGCCTGGCCTTACTTATTTTTTTGAGACAGGGTCTCCCTTTGTCACCCAGGCTGGAGTGCAGTGTTGCAGTCATGGCTCACTGGAGCCCATCTCTCCATCATTGTTCTTGTCTTTGCTGTGCAATGTCCCCCTTACCCCATACTCTGTATTACTCTTCTTATCTTCCAAGTTAAATTCTTCCATTCTGTGAAATGTAAACTTAACCCCTCATGTAGATGCACTTTTTCTTCTTTTTGGCCCTCAGGGTGTCTCAGAGAGAGATCTACTTTTCAACACCTTAATGAACTTCATGTCTTCCTGTTTTTGAACTTTGGTCTTCTTTATTTTCTATGTCTTTTAGGTTGCTTGAAGACTAGTAACATAAAGAATTCATTTCTGGCTGGGCATGGTGGCTCATGCCTGTAATCCCAGCACTTTGGGAGGCCAAGGTGGGTGGATCACAAGGTCAAGAGATTGAAACCATCCTAGCCAACATGGTGAAATCCCATCTCTACTAAAAATACAAAAATTAGCTGGGTGTGCTGGGGCTTGCCTGTAGTCCCAGCTACTCAGGAGGCTTAGGCAGGAGAATCACTTGAACCTGTAAGGTGGAGGTTGCAGTGAGCTGAGATCATGCCACTGCACTCCAGCATGGGCAACAGAGCGAGACTGTGTCTCAAAAATAATAATAATAGGCCGGGCGCGGTGGCTCAAGCCTGTAATCCCAGCACTTTGGGAGGCCGAGGCGGCTGGATCACAAGGTCAAGAGATCGAGACCATCCTGGTCAACACGGTGAAACCCCGTCTCTACTAAAACTACAAAAAATTAGCTGGGCATGGTGGCATGTGCCTGTAATCCCAGCTACTCAGGAGGTTGAGGCAGGAGAATTGCCTGAACCCGGGAGGCGGAGGTTGCGGTGAGCCAAGATCGTGCCATTGCACTCCAGCCTGGGTAACAAGAGTGAAACTCCGTCTCAAAAAAAAAAAAATAATAATAATAATAATAATAATTCATTTTTATGTCCTTGGGACTAGCATAATGAGCAGTCCTAAATTGATCAGCAACTGTATAGCAGGTTGCTCATCCATGTGCTAGAAGACTAAAAGCCTATTTCAATGGCCAGTTTTGAAAAATGAGTAATTGACTGTAGAACAGAACAAATAGCTGGAATTCATTATTAGATTTCTGTGTAGCACAAATTATGTAAAACTATATATATACATCTTTTGAGATGGAGTCTTGCTCTGTCACCCAGGCTGGAGTGCAGTGGCACAATCTCAGCTTAATGCAACCTCCACCTCCTGGGTTCACGCAGTTCTCCCACTTCAGCCTCCTAAGTAGCTGTGACTACAGGCATATGTCACCAGGCCTGGCTAACTTTTTGTATTTTTAATAGAGATGGCGTTTCACCATGTTGGCCAGGCTGGTCTTAAACACCAAACCTCAGGTGATCCACCCACCTTGGCCTCCCAAAGTGCTGGGATTACAGGCATGAGCCACTGCATCTGGCCCTCTCTAACATTCTTGCTTCGATTATAGGCGTGAGCCACTGCGCCTGGCTAAACTGGATACTTAATATGTGGCTTGTGTAAAATACAATATCTTGGAAATTTCGTATTACTCAGATGCATACATTTGTCAGAACGTCAAATGGTACAATAAAGATTGTTGCATTTAATTGTATTGTATTAAATTTTACCTTATTAAGTTAACAAACGTTACACCCTAGTTAATTATTTGCATTTTGTGGTGCTTAAGAGAAAGTGTAGTGATGTCTATAGATTACTTTGAAATACATTAAAAAAAAAAGTAAGATGGGCTCAACGTGTGATGAAGTGAGTAAGGTGTTAATGGTAGATCTAAGTAGTGGATGTATAGGTTTTTACTGTACAATTCTAATTTTCCGTATGTTTAAAATTTTTCATAATAAGCCATTAGACAAATGGGAGGCAGGTTCTTTTTTTTTAAGTTTTTTTTTTCTTTTGTTTAAAAAAATTTTTTTTATCTTCTCACGTCTGAAGTGAGAACAAAAAGGCAGGTTCTTAAAAAAGGGAGGTAAATTGGCCATGCACAGTGGCTCACACCTGTAATCCCAGCATTTTGGGAGGCTTAGGAAGGCGGATCACCTGAGGTCAGGAGTTCGAGACCAGCCTGGCCAACATGGTGAAACCCAGTCTTTACTAAAAATACAAAAATTAGCTGGGCATGGTGGTATATACCTGTAATCTCAGCTACTCTGGAGGCTGAGGCAGGAGAATTGCTTGAATCTGGGAAGCAGAAGTTGCAGTGAATCGAGATCATGCTATTGCACTCCAGCCTGGACAAAAAGAGTGAAATGCCATCTCCAAAAAAAAAAAAAAGGAATTAAAAACAACAAAACCCATGTTTCGTAATCCCAGATATAGTCACTCCACCCTGCAGAGCTGACTATGCACATTGAACAGGAATGTGCCCTTACAGGGATCAGTGTCCTTCAGGGATGTGGCTATAGATTTCAGCAGAGAGGAGTGGAGGCACCTAGACCCGTCTCAGAGAAACCTGTACCGGGATGTGATGCTGGAGACCTACAGCCACCTGCTCTCAGTCGGTAAGCGCAGTCACCTTGGTATCTGAAAGGAGGCCTCACTGAGAGTGCTTCCATTCTCATTCCATTCCATTCTGAATGCTGACAGCATCTTAAATAACTGACGGTTTTGTCCTTTATTTCTCCAGGGTTCTCTATTTGTTTAGGCCACTCAGAATATTACTCTTTTATCAGAGATATCTGCTCACTTTTCTGAAGAACAAACCCTCATTGAACAATAAGACTTTATTAAGTGGGCTCTGAAACACAATTAGCTTGACCCAGACCTTATCATTTCCCATGAACAGGGTATCAATTTCCTAAACCAGAGGTGGTCATGTTGGAGCAAGGAAAGGAACCATGGATATTGCAGGGTGAGAGGCCACATCACAGCTGCCCAGGTGAGTGAAATGAGCATGACTCGAGTAGATGGGAGATGGGAGGAAATCTCAGCTGTCTTGAAAAACACTGGAACCAGGCCACTCGCTATGGTTCACACCTGTAATCCCAGCACTTTGGGAGGCTGAGGTGGGTAAATCATGAGGTCAGGAGTTTGAGACCAGCCTGACCAACATGATGAAACCTTGGCTCTACTAAAAATACAACAACAAAAAAAATTAGCCCTGAATGAGGGTACATTATTGTAATCCCAGCTACTCAGGAGGCTGAGTCAGGAGAGTCACTTGAACCTGGGAGGAGGAGGTTGCAGTGAGCCGAGATCGTACCACTGCACTCCAGCCTGGGCAACAGAGTGAGACTCCGTCTCAAAAAACAAATAAACAAACAAACAAAAACCCTGGAACTGTAAAGTACTATTAAGACTACTCTTCAGGAAGTTTCTAAATTTCTTTGTATTGCTTGATGCCTCTCAGATCACTAAATGACTTCTACCTGGATGACCTTTGCATTTCTGTGTCCTTCCTTGTAGATTCTAAGTCATGTGCCAGTCGGCCTCATTAAAGATCTATCTTTGTTATCCTCCTTTTCTCTAACATTCTTTTTTTTTCCCTACCTTCCATATTGTCCCAGAGACCCTCCTTCACATCCAGGCATTCCTGGATCTGCTTTCTTTCAAAATTACTCTGTGTCACACATTCCCACTCCTGCTAGACCACTTTTATTTCTGTTTCTCACTGTGAGATGCCTCAGAACTTTATCACTGGGCCAGGTGTGGTGGCTCATGCCTGTAATCCCAGCACTTTGGGAGGCCAAGGTGGGATCAGTGTCCTTCAGGGATGTGGCTATAGATTTCAGCAGAGAGGAGTGAGGTCAAGAGTTTGAGACCAGCCTGGACAACATGACAGAACCCCATGTCTCCTAAAAATACAAAAATTAGCTGGGCGTGGTGATGCATGCTTGTATTCCCAGCTGCTTGGGAGGCTGAAGCACAAGAATCACTTGGACCTGGGAAGTGGAGGTTGCCATGAGCTGAGATCATACTACTGCACTCCATCCTGGGTGACAGAGCAAGACTCTGTCTGGAAAAAAAAAAAAAAAAGAACTTTATCTCTAATCAAGCTCTCTACCTCTTTTTGCTATAGGAATGGCCATGAGATTTCTCACCTCTTCCCAGTCCTTCAGGCCTTTCCTCTAGCTGATAACTTGGGAATCATTGTCACTTCATCTTTGGGAATACCTCTCTGCTTTGTTTGACATGACATGATTAATCACCATTTCTGACATTTTCTTCTGATACTGCTTGAGCAATTCCACAGTGTTAGGGTCTCTCTGTCTAGTTGGGCTTGTTTGTTTGTTCATTTTTTTGAGGTGGAGTCTCTCTCTGTCGCCAAGGCTGGAGTGCAGTGGCACAATCTTGGCTCACTGCAATCTCCACCTCTCAGGTTCAAGTGACTTTCTTGCCTAAGACTCCCGAGTAGCTGAGATTACAGGCGTGTGCCACCATGCCTGGGTAAAATTTGTATTTTTAGTAGAGACTGGGTTTCACCATGTTGGCCAGGCTGGTCTTGAACTCTTGACCTCAGGCAATCCGCCTACCTCAGCCTCCCAAAGTGCTGGGATTACAGGTGTGAGCCACCGTGCCCAGCCTTGTTTGTTTTTGTCATTGCTTTATTTTTATATTTCACCTGATGAGGTTTGAGTTTAATCATTGTCTTCAGTTTAGGACACAATGCAACTATGAATGTGGGTGAAGATTCTCTCTTATTTTATTTTTGTGATAATATCCCCTTTTCTCTCTTTCCCATTACCCATCTCCCTTCCCACCATAAGCCACTGTTTTGTATGATGGAAACATTTTTTAACTCATGCATGTTGTAAAATTTAAAGTGAATTCGGGTTATGGATCATTAGTTTATATAAATCTTACTGTGCTAGATAAACAGATAAACAAAATCATGTTTTTTGTCTTACTTTTTTC
>NW_022440436.1:0-7143 GCF_009761245.1 Sapajus apella
GCCATCAAAAACGATGAGTTTGGGTCCTTTGTAGGGACATGGATGAACCTGGAAACCATCATTCTCAGCAAACTGACAGAAGAGCAGAAGATCAAACACCACATGTTCTCACTCATAGGCGGGTGTTAAACAATGAGAACACATGGCCACAGGGAGGGGAGCACTACACACTGGGGTCAGTTGGGGGGAAATAGGGGAGGGATGGTGGGGGGTGGGAAGCTGGGGAGAGATAGCAAGGGTAGAAATGCCATATGTAGGTGATCGGGAGGAAGGCAGCAAATCACACTGCCACGTGTGTTCCTATGCAACAATTTTGCATGTTCTTCACATGTACCCCAAAACCTAAAATGCAATAAAATAAATAAATGGGAAAAAAAAATTACCTAAAAATGGATCTTAGACTTGTATGGAAAACCTAAAACTATATGTCCTCTGGAAGAAATTGTGCATAGAGTCTTGTGACTTTGGGTTGGACAAAGTGCCTTTAGCTATGAAAGCAAAGCACTATATTTATAAGAAAAAATAGAGAAATTGAAATTTATAAAAATAAAAATCTTTTGATATTTGAACAATAATGCTTAGGTAAGATTTCTCAAAAAGACTTGTATCCACAATCTATAGAGAATTCTCAAGATATAATATTTATGAAACAAACATTTTATTAAAAACATGAGAAAGATATTCGAAAAGACATTTCACCAAAGCAAATATTTAGATGACAAATCAGCATATAAAAATATGGATCGATAATAAGCCATCAAAAATACGCAAAATATAGCCAAAATGAGATAGCACTTGATATGGTTTGGACATGTGTCCCCACCCAGATCTTATGTTCAATGGTAATTCCTAATGCTAGAGGTGGGGCCTGGTGAGAGGTGATTGTATCGTGGAGGCAGTTTCTCACGAATGGTTTAACACTATCTCCTTGGTGCTGTTCTTGGGATTGTGAGTGAGTTCTTGTGAGATGTGGTTGTTTAAAAGAATATAACTACTTCCCTCACCCCTCTTCCTCCTGCCCCAGTCATGTCAAGGTCTAGCTCCTGCTTTGCATTCTGCCCCGATTATAGGTTTCCTGAGGACTCCCTAGAAGCCGAGTATATGCCAGCATCATGCTTTCTATACAACCTGCAAAATTTTGAGACAATGAAACCTCTTCTCTTTATAAATTATCCAGTCTTAGGTACTTCTTTATAGCAATGGGAGAACAGACTAATACAGCACTACATGGCTATTAGAAGGGCTAAAATTTAAACTAAATAAATGACCAAGAACAAACTGACAGACACCTAATAATTACAAGTGCTGACATGAATGTGAATCAGCTGGAAGTCTCATACCTTGCTGGTGAAAAACTAAAATGGCACACCCACTTTGGAAAACAGTTTCGCAATGTTTTATAAAACTAGCCGTACATTTACTATATAGCTCTGCAAACCCAATGTTAAATATTTCAAGAGAAGTAAAAACTCACTTTTACACAAAAATCTGCTCAGAAGGTTTATAGTAGCTTTATTCCCTTCAAACACAAAATAACCCTGTCTTTTAACTGATAATTATGCAAACAAATTGGGAAGCGTTCATATAATAGTAATACTTACACATAAAATAAAAACTATTTTTTTTTTTTGCACAGCAAGAACAAGAGTATAATTCAAGTGTAATTTGCTAAGTAAAAGAATCCAGATTCAAAGGTCACATTGAATAATTTCATTTATACAACATTGTGCCAAAGACAAAGCTATAAAAATAAAAAGCATTATTAGTTGCCAGTTGCAGTTGAACTCACTAGAAAAGGATACTAGGAAAATTTGGAAGATTAAAATGTTTTGAGTCTTTATTATTGTGGTGGTTACTAGACAGTATATGTTTGTCAAAAATTCAGAAATAGAGGGTACTATATATTAGATCTTAATAAACCAGACTTAAAAAAAATAAAAAGCACTACTAAAAGCATTTAGTAGAATAAGATTTAATATAATTTCTGTTTGGGAACTCTTAAATAAGAAGAAAAGAAGTCATAAGATAGTTACAAACTTCATATTAAAATTTAAAAACATTATTAATCAATAGATACTATAAAAATTAAAAACATAGACTTTAAGTTGGAGGAAGTTATAAAACAATCTATGCAAAGATTACTATAGAGTATATAAATAGTTTATAAAATATAATGAAAAATTCAAATGAGAAATGAACAAGGCATACCAACAGGCATTTTTTAAAAGAGGAAAATTGAAAAACCAATAGTCATCTCAGTGGATACTTAATACAAGACAAGTTAATCCCATGATTGATATCATTTTATGGGCCATATGGCCAGGGGCTGTGGGTCGCCCCTATGATCTGAGAGCTTTCTTCATCAAGAAACTGAAACCTTCAACCTGTAATCACAAAACTGTGAAATTTGCCAATAACCTTGAAAATCTTGGAAGCAGATTTTTCCCCATTTAAACCTCTTATGACTGCCACTCTGACTGACACCTGCATTGCAGCCCAGTGAGACTCAGAAGCAGAGAAATCAGCTAAATTGTGTGCCAGGGTTTCTTACCCATAGAGATGGTGAGATCATAAATGTATGTTCATTTAAGTCACCAAGTTTGTGGTAATTTGCTAGATAGAAACAGGAAACAAATAGAATGTTTATTTGCAGTGTATTCAAATCTAAAATGGAGACAATAGTAGTTATCTCACAGGGTTATTTGATCAATTATTTGACTATTGGACAGGGTTTGGACCCACATTGAATTTGATAAATAACAGGTTCAGATCCACTTAGAGACTTTAGTTACTAGGTTGGTGCAAAAGTTATTGCGGGTTTTCAGATTACCTTTAATGGTGAAACCACAATTACTTTTGCACCAGCCTATAGGCAATTTTAAAAAATTGGTTCCTCCAAATCTAAAGAATCTGTGATTCCACTTTTTGGGACATGAGATAATGTTTTATATAGAAGTTAATGGCCCAGGACCTGTGTAATTTTATATGAATGGGTTAACTTTAACATGCAACTTAGAATTACAGTGGCCACATGGGGGAGTTTTAAGTCAAGAGGCACACTAGAAAAAAAAAAAAGATTCAAAACTTAAAGAAAAATGGAATGTATTTTTGATGGACATGCAGAGGTTTCTAAAAGACTAAATGAATCAAAAACAAAACTCCCTCTATGAAAAAGACAAATGAGAAATCTTAAAAGTCTTTTCATAAATATTAGTAAAAGTCTTTGGCTCTCTAGGTGGGTAACCTTGTTCCATCAGCCAAAAAAAAAAAAAAATTGGATCCAATATTTAAAAAATAAATTAGTGAGCTTCATAGTATTATGCTTGGCACATAGCTACAATTTAAAAACGAAAAGTATAAAATCTGCTACTACTTCTATGTTTATGTCTGTCTGTTTGTATGTAGATGTGATATTTTTCTGCTTCTGCATAGTATTGGCAAAATCAATCTATAAAAGAACTCTTAATGAGCTTAATAAAAAATATTATATAAATTAAGTATTCCTTAAACACTTGAAAAGATGAAAACAAAACAAACACATTTTTTAAGCCCACACAATTTGGACCTTTGTAAATAAAATATAGTAAATAAAAGACAGTTAAATTTTGTCAGTTTAATTCAAACAAGCATGTCTTCATAATTGTCAGCATTAAATAAAATACAGACAGATGTACAACTTTAACTACCTATATTTGCGAGTAAAATAATCTCCTATTATCTTTATATTACAAAATAAGTCAGTAAGAAATATAATTTGTTTGCCAGCCATTTAATATGTCATTTTCATGAGCAAACCAAACATAATTGTTAAAAACAAGTGAGTTAAATAGATGTCAGATAAAATTCCCATGTGAAATGTGAAAGATGTTCTCCCTATATCGGAAGGTTTTTAATTCTCTTATTGTCGAGAACAGAAAGTTGAGGCTGAGGGATATCTGTACAATGATTTAATTTTTAGGCCTAATTAAAAAAAAAAAAAAAAACCCAAAGAGGATAGAGATTAAATTTTGCCTCCCCTACAGATTTTTATTATCAAAAGACTAAAGATAGTTGGTATTGCTAGTAAACATAGTTTTTTCCTGTACCACACTGAAAACTTGTACTAAGAAGAATCATATGCTTCTAGGAATTACATTCACAGATCTGCCAATCTACAGAATGCTGGTGTTCACAATTGCTTGCTTTCTAACTTTCACTGGATATTAAGATTCCTGAGAGTTAAGAATTATAATTCTTACATGTAACGAAAATTACTAGAAACAATATGGAAGACAATTCCAGTTGCAGGTACAATAATGACCCCACCCATAGTTTTATTTTCTATAGTTTCAGCTATCCCTGGTCAACTATGTTCTGAAAAGATTAAATAGAAAATTTCAGAAGTAAACAATTAATACATTTAAATTGTGTGTTGTACTGAGTAGCATGATGAAATCTCATACCATCCTGCTTTGTCTGCCTTGGATGTGTTTCATACCTCTGTGCAGATTATCCATGTTGTATATTCTATCCACGTGTTATTCACTTAGTAGTCATCAGAGTTATCAGACTGACTGATTTCAAGAAGTGTGAGTACAGTACGACAGATATTTTGAATGAGAGAGAGAGAGAGAAACATTATTACAGCATATTGGTCTATTTTATTATTATCGTTGTTAATCTCTTACTGTGCCTAAATTAAAAATTAAGATTTATCATAGGTATATATGTATAGTGAAAATTACAGTGTATAATGTACTTCTCTGAAGTTTTAGGCACCCACTGGGGGATTTGGAAAGTAGTATTTTTTTAAAAAAGGAGAAGGATGATATTATATAAAGAAGGTAAGATGTATTTTTGGTAAAGATGCAAGATACCAGGATGTGTTTGGTCTTGTTAAGGAAAAAAAGAAATTTTTTTTCTTTTCACAATGTAGAATGACTAGTTGTTCCACAATAAAAATGTTATAAAAGAGAAACAGAATGGATACAAAAAATTGTGGAAGTTTTGTAGGAAATGAACCTTGTCATAGGAAATTAATGTGTGACTAAGCTAAGACTTGAACTTACACTGTTTTTAAACTGAGCATTAATATCAAAAAGAACACTGATGCAAAACTAGAATCTAGTCCTCTCTGTTAAAACAAAGTTTGCTTAGAGTATTGATCTACAATGCAGCTTTCTCTATTTGCCTTTGAGGCCTTTTAATTATCACTCTGGTCAAATAAATATTGCCTTACAGTGACTTGTGATTTTATTTAAACATACGTTTTAAACTTTTGGACATTCTTGACAACTTTAAAATGTAAAATCCTAAATTAAGTCCTTTGAACTTGAATGAACCTTGTGAATTTCTAGTGAGCTTCCTGTAGTATCTCGACAGAATTTGTGCTTTCTCCTTATAAAAAGTGAACTGTTAAACTAATTAGACTTATTTGACATGTTTAATTGCATGGTAAGTACTGTCAAATAAAAAGTGAATCTTCTTTAAATCACATTGTATAAGTATGTAATTAATATGTTTCAGCAATTTTACAAAATTCCTAGAAATCTGATAATCCTGGCAAAATGTTTTCATTCTTAATTCTAGTTATCTTAAAATATTGTATGTCACAGAAGTAATAAAATTTCCTTTTTAATAGTATTAAAATAATCTCTCATCAGATCTTTGACCGTAGCTATTTTAAGGCTTGTCATCCACAGACGGTTAATTGTTTTACTCTGACACTTTGCTGAAAGCTATTGAAATACTATAAACTAAAAGTGTTTTGTCTTTGAATTCATAGAATGAACTCTAAGAAGTACAAGTTTCTGATAACTTTAAGATATCCCATTGGTCTGAGTAAGAATTCCCAAAAGTCTAATGGAGAAACTGATTAGTTCATAAAATAGAAAACACAGCATCAAGCAGAACAAGAACTAATTAAATACCAAGGAAATAAATTTTCACGATTAGTCATCCAGAACGGAAACTGTTACGATATGCAATTGAATGAACTCCATAAAATTGACCCAAGTCCAACGACCTATGATTGCCTATTTAATACAATGCTATTTCCCCCATTCAAAAATAAAATGGCTATCTGAAAGAATTTAAATTTCATTTTAAGTATGGATTTATAGAGGACCTAGAAGTCCACTTAGTTCTTGCTGAATCCTGTTTCCATTTTTAAAAACTGCACTCCATGACTCATGGAGCAGATAGTATAGTACAAATTATGAAAAAAAATTGTTGTATTCACTGTTTTAAATTTATAAAAATGGTTTAAAATTAGGATTTTATTTGTCAAGCCAGAATCCTATGAAGACAATAAAAACTTCAGGTGATATACAGATGGTACGTTTTTGCCACCTGTTGGATAATTTGAATACTTACAGATGGGTTTCTTTCTTTCTTTCTTTTTTTTTTTTTGATGGTAGTCAATAATAATTTAATTGCACATTTAAAAATAACTGAAAGAGTATAATTGAATTGTTTGTAACACAAAGGATAAATGTTTGAAAAGATGAATACCCCATTTTCCATGATGTGATTATTACGGATTGCACGCCTGCATCCAAATATCTCATGTGCTCCAAAACATGTACACCTACTATGTACCTACAAAATTAAAATAAAACATTAACAAATAAAATGAGTGAAAAAAGAAAAAATTCCCCTTCCTTGTTGTTTCTCATTGACCTGAGGATAAAGTTCAAACTCCTTGGCAAACTGTAACTGATCCATCTTATCTGGGCTGCTGCTTGACTCTCCAGTCTCATCTCTTGATATTAAGTTCTACATCTACCTGGATGGAACCTGGAGCTAGACCTTGGATGTGCCATGCTTGCTCTCCTTAGGGTGGGCCTGAGCCAGAAACACCCTTCCCCCTCGCTCCCTGCACCATACTCACCTCAGCTTGTCTTCACCCACTAACTTCCTCCACCTCTGCTGTCTCTCCCCAGCTTCCCAACCCCCCACCGTCCCTCCCCTATTTCCCCCCAACTGACCCCAGTGTGTAGTGCTCCCCTCCCTGTGTCCATGTGTTCCCATTGTTCAACACCTGCCTATGAGTGAGAACATGCGGTGTTTGATCTTCTGCTCTTCTGTCAGTTTGCTGAGAATGATGGTTTCCAGATTCATCCATGTCCCTACAAAGGACCCAAACTCATCGTTTTTGATGGC
>NW_022440437.1:0-7137 GCF_009761245.1 Sapajus apella
ATCTCTTGACCTCGTGATCCACCCGCCTCGGCCTCCCAAAGTGCTGGGATTACAGGCTTGAGCCACCGCGCCCGGCCAGATACCCGGACTTTTATGAGTTGAAACTCTGAATCAGAGAGTCCCAGTAGCTGGAGTTTGCAGGGCAGGGAGGTAGAGAGAAGAGAGCTGCACAGGGAAAGAACCCTGGATATCCACAGAGGGTCTTCCTCTGGTGTCAGCAGACCACCAGTGAGCACAGGCATGTGAGGAAGCTACCCAAGGCCAGGGAAGGACATCACCGCAGCAGGAGAGGATGAAAGGTGACTCCAGTATGCAAGCAGGACAGGGACTAGCAGCTGTCGCCACCCACCAGGATAAAGCAGCTCATATTCACCTGGGCAGCATTGGCCAGGGCACCCTGAAATGGTGTTTGCTGCCTCCATAGTGGGGAAACTGAAGCCTACAGTAAGAGCTGCTCCAGCCCCATGCAGCACATCTTCAGAGAAAGACTAAAAAGGATCAAACCGTTTCCATGTTTTCTGAGGATACAAGTAGTTGTACGTCTTTCTTTCCACTCTCAGAAAATCCAACTGAATCTACCAAAGAGTCCTAAGACTGAGTTCAGCGTATTTACAGGGAGCCAACTCCTTCCCCCAAACACTAGTCAATTGACCCAGCACTTTTTTCACTGATTGTTAGAGGAAAGAAGCTCATGTTAGATTTAAAATTCAGGAAAAAAAAATTAACGCTAAACTTGCAAAAATTATATGGTGTATATTACAGTTACACGTTTATTACTATTAACTTCAGGGGAAATCAACTGTACATAAATGCAACTTTAAGGAAGGATTCCAAAATGTTGACAGTAGTTGATGCTGAATGACAGAGCCCAGCTGATTTTCATTTTCTTCCATTTCCTACATTGTCTTCAATTTCCTTGGATATCTGAATTCTAGAACCTCCCCTGTAACCCAAGCACAATGGCTAGAATATTGGGAGGTGCTGTAGCTGAAAATAAACTCAGACTCAGTTTTATTTTCTGTGGTAACAAACATTTAAGAACCAGATCAAACAAGGGGCCCTGAGCACCCACAGGCCAGTACAGGCCGACCATGAGGCTTTCACAGTAAAGCAGCAACTGTGGGAACTCCTGCCCTAGGGAGGAGTGTCCTACCTAGGGAGACGCAAGATTAGCCCTCACCCCATTTTCCCAGGCCACGCTTAGCGAGGAACGGGGGGCCCAAAGCGCTGCATGGTCCGCAGCACCAGGGAAAGCTGGTCGAGAAAGTTGATGACGGAAATTCGGAGCAGACGACAGTCTTCAGCTTTCCAGCGGCTAAAAGTGAGGGATAAAGAAAATCAAATTGGAGGTGGCAACACCTGGTCCGTCACTATGCCGCTCAGGCACCCATTACAGCAAAGCCTCAGGAGCCCACGACACAGCCCCTCAGGTGGAAACCAGCCCGGCGCACCTGGCGCTCCTTAGGGTTCATCCATTGGTGCCCCCCATGTTTCCATCGGTCGCCTCGCCCAACTCCAGCCCCTTTCAGAACTTACACGGTCAGGATCCTGCCGCTCACTGTGAGATCCTTCCCAATCACCCTTTGGTGGGGCTCGGCATCTGGAGCCAGGGACCCATGGGCGATTTCCGCCTCCAAGGGGGTAGGGAAAGGCACGCTAAGGGTGCTGGGGGGCATTCGGTTAAGGTACCATCTGATACGACTTTGCCTATGTCTCAGGCCTTCTTGATCATCTGAAGCCCCCTCTCAGGTCACCCCGTCTAGCGTCACCCGCTTTACTCCTCACGTGGCCCAGGTCACCGTTGGCAGGTCTTCTCTCCTTCCATTTCTATTTCTTCCCCTCCTCCGAGCACCCCTGCCCGTCTCCCCGGGTGCCCGCCCGCCCTCCTTTCTTTCTCCCCGAGTCCAGCCCTAGCCGCAGCGCAGGTAGCCGCCAGCCTGTTCCCCGCCTCCCCTTGGAAAGGATACAATGTGTGCGGCCGCATTCCTGAACCCCTGGCCGCAGATGCGACGTCTCTGCCAGGACCTGGCGGGTGCGGTGGGGAAGCTCCCTCGGCTGGAGCTGCCGCTGTGTCCACGCCCCCAGGGCAGCTGTGGCCACCCTGGCCATCCCCGCCAATTGCGCCTCCGCCGGCGTGTGCATCCGCGTGCCGCATGACCGCCGTCGCCACGCCGCTCCGACTCCACCCCCGAGGCGGAGGCCCCACGCCCCTGTCTCCCGGTCCCCCTCCCGAATCCCCGCCCCCTGCGCCCGACTCCGCCCACACGCGCCGGCGCACGTTCTTGGGGAGCCTTCCTGGCGCGTTGTCAGTTCCCGCCAAGCGGCCTGCCGGAGGCCTTCTGAGACCGAGTCAGCGGTTGAGAGGCAGCGGTCTCCTCCAGAAACTCTGTCCCTTCACGCGTAAGTCGATCCCAGGCCACCAGTGCAAAGTGACCCACAGTCAGTCAGGCCCCAGGAAGCCAGCCCTGACGGGGTTTTGAAGACCCGGTGGTCTCCTAGCCCAGAGACGCACCCTGCAACGCTCCGCCCCTAACTGCGTCTTGTGACTCCAGCGCGCCTGCGCAGGCAGGGCCTGCGGCCTCGGCCCTGCAGGCCCCAGTGAGGCTCGGGGGTGTCTGGGCGCTTCCCGTCCTGTTTCTTACCCGTTCCCAAGATCCCCAGGAGATGTGGCACTAACGTCCATGCAGCGACTCGCGGATGGACGGTGGCTGGGTCTGATACCCCCCCACAAGGATACTGCTCTTGCCCACCACCCCATGGTCCAACCGAGGGGGCTTCACAGTGGACGGCGAATAGTCCGATTTGCATTTTAGAGGAGGCATTTTAGAGCGGGGCGGGGGCGCTGTACGGAGCGGGAGCCTGTCAGCAGAAGGCCTGCACGGAGGCGAAAAATGACGGCCTTGAACGCAAGTATTGGCGGTGTGCCTAGGTCTCATATAACGTGGAAAATCAGACTGCACAACTATGACTATGAAAATGCCACTTCAGGCCGGGCGCAGTGGCTCACGCCTGTAATCCTAGCACTTTGTGAGGCGGAGGTGGGCGGATCACCTGAGGTCGGTAGTTCGAGACCAGCCTGGCCAACATGGAGAAAACCTGTCTCTACAAAGAAAGAAAGAAAGAAAGAAAGAAAGAAAGAAAATGCCACTTTAGATCAGGCGAACTGCTCCCACCTGTAATCCCAGCACTTTGGAAGGCCAAGGGAGGAGGATCACTTGAGCCCAGGAGTTCAAGACCAACATGGGCCACATAGTGAGACCACATCTCTACAAAAAATACAAAAGTAAATTTTCTTTTCTTTCTGTCTTTTTTTTTTTTTTTTTTTAGAAACGGGGTCTCGCTATGTAGTCCAGGCTGAAGTGCAGTAGCTGTGCACAGGCGCAGTCCCACTACTGATCAGCACAGGATTTGACCTGCTCCTTTTCCGACCTGGGCCAGTTCACCCCTCCTTAGGCGACCTGGTGGTCCCCAGCTCCCAGGAGGTCACCATATTTATGCCGAACTTAGTGCGGACACCTGATCAGCATAGTGCACTACAGCCCAGAACTCCTGGGCTCAAGCGATCCTTCACCCTCAGACTCCCGAGTAGCTGGGACTACAAGCGCGCGACACCGTGCCTGGCCAAAAATAAATTTTAAAAATTAGCTGGGCATGGTGGAGCGTGCTTGTAGTCCCAGCTACTTGGGGGACTGAAGAGGGTGGATTGCTCGAGCCAGGAGTTCAACACCAACCTGGGCAACATAGTGAAACCCCGTCTCCAGAAAAAAATGCACACCTGTGGTCCCGGCTACTAGAGAGGCTGAGATAGGAGGATAACCTGAGCCCGGAGGCAGAGGCTGCAGTTAGCTGTGATCACCCCACTGCACTCCAGCCTGGTTGATAGAGCAAGACCCTGCCTCAAAAAATAAAAAAAGGCTAACTTAGTCTCTTACTGTACACATGTAGAGAAATCCTAGAGCATACAGCAACATGTAAATCCTCATGATCTCAGCATAATAGGATGGGGGTGATTTTAATTTCCTTTTAGTTTTCCCTCCAATTTTTCCAAAGTGGGTTTTTATGACATTTACAGTAAAAAAAGAAGTATTAGCTGGGCGTGGTGGCTCACGCCTATAATCCCAGCATTTTGGGAGGCTGAGGCAGGTGGATCACGAGGTCAAGAAATTGAGACAGCCAGGCGCGGTGGCTCACGCTTGTAGTCCCAGCACTTTGGGAGGCCGAGGCGGGTGGATCACGAGGTCAAGAGATCGAGACCATCCTGGTCAACATGGTGAAACCCCGTCTCTACTAAAAATACGAAAATTAGCTGGGCATGGTGGCACACGCCTGTAGTCCCAGTTGCTCGGGAGGCTGAGGCAGGAGAATTCCTTGAACCCAGGAAGCAGAGGTTGCGGTGAGCCGATGTCATGCCATTGCACTCCAGCCTGGGTAATAAGGGTGAAAACTCTGTCTCAAAAAAAAAAAAAAAAAAAGTATTGGCCAGGCGCGATGGCTCACACCTATAATCCCAGCACTTTGGGAGTCTGAGGCGGGCGAATCACAAGGTCAAGAGATCCAGACCACCCTGGCCAACATGGTGAAACCTCATCTCTACCAAAAATACAAAAAAAAATAGCTGGGCATGGTGGTATGCACCTGTAGTGCCAGCTACTCAGGAGGCTGAGGCAGGAGAATCTCTTGAGCCTGGGAGGTGGAGGTTGCAGTGAGCCAAGATTGTACCACTGCACTCCAGCCTGGGCAACAGAATGAGACTCCATCTCAAAAAAAAAAAAAAAAAAATTTGCATGGGATCACATCTCTGGTTAAAACCCTAGAATGATTTCTTTTTGCACTTGGAATAAAGTCCAAACTCCTGCTATATCTTATAAAAGTCCAATGTGACCTAACTCCCAGCTCCTTCTCTTGCCTCTTGCCCCACCTGCCTTCTCCCTCATTCTTTGTGGCCTCTGGGACCTTCTCTCTGCTTCCGACCAAGGGCAGCCTGACCCCAGCCCTTTGTACTTACTCTTCCATTTATAAGACTGTCCCCAAACTTTCCCATGGATAGCTCCTCCTCATTATTAGGACCTTGGCTCCAATGTCACCTCCAAGAGCCCTTCAGGATCACTAGTGTAACTCAGCACCCGCAGGCATTCTTCATCACATTTGCCCATTTCAATTTGCTATAGAGTATTTCTTTCCTCCCTCTCCTCCCTCTTTCCTTCTTTCTTTTTCTTTTCTTTCTCACTTCTTCTTCCTCCTTCTTCTTTTTTTTTTTTTTTGACAGAGTCTCGCTCTGTTGCCCGGCTGGAGTGCAGTGGTGTGATCTCAGCTCACTGCAACCTCTGCCTCCCACGTTCAAGCGATTCTCCTGCCTCAGCCTCCCAAGTAGCTGGGACTATAGTTGTGTGCCACCACACCAAGCTAATTTTTGTATTTTTAGTAGAGATGGGGTTTTACCACGTTGGCCAGGATGGTTTGATCTCTTGACCTCGTGATCCGCCCACCTCAACCACCCAAAGTGCTGGGATTAAGGTGTGAGCCACCATGCCCAGCCCTTGGCATTTTTTTTTTTTGAGACAGAGACTTGCTCTGTTGCCCAGGCTGGAGTACAGTGGCACAGTCTCACTCACTGCAACCTCCACTTCCTAAACTCAAGTGATTATCTTGCCTCAGCCTCCCAAGTAGCTGGGACTACAGGTGTGGTACAGCTGTGTGCCACCATGCCCAGCTAATTTTTGTAATTTTTTTTGTCCCCAACCCCTAATTTTTGTATTTTTGAGGTGGGGTTTCACTATGTTGCCTGTGCTGGTCTCCAGCTCCAGGGCCCAAGCGATATCCCACCTCGCCTCCCAAAGCGCTGGGATTACATGCATGAGCTACCGCGCCCAGCCATATAGTATTTGAATAATCTGAAATTACCTTCTTGTTCTGTTCACTTCTTGATCATTCATCGAATCTCCAGTACCTTTGTTTTTCTTCAATGCTTAGGATGGTATAGTATATATCATAGGTAGTTTGTTGCTTCTTGAATGAAACAGACTATTTTTTTTTTGAGACAGTTTTGCCCTTGTCACCCAGGCTGCAGTGAAGTGGTGCAATCTTGGCTCAATGCAACCTCTGCCTCCTGGGTTCAAGTGATTCTCCTGCCTCAGCCTCACAAGTAGCTGGAATTACAGGCATGGACCACCACACCTGGCTAATTTTGTATTTTTAGTAGAGACGGGGCTTCACCATGTTGGTCAGGCTGGTCTCGAACTCCTGACTTCAGGTGATCTGCCCACCTTGGCCTCCCAAAGTGCTGGGATTAGGGCCTGAGCCACTGCACCTGGCCTTTTTTTTTGTTTTTGTTTTTGAGAGACAGGGTCTCATTCTGTCACCCAGGCTGGAATGCAGTGACACAATTGTGGCTTGCTGCAACCTCGACCTCCCTGGGCTCAGGTGACCCTCTCACCTCAGCCTCCTGGGTAGGTGGAACTACAGGCGTGCACCACCATACCTGGCTAATTTTTGTATTTTTTGTAGGGACTGGGATCTCTCTATGTTGTCCAGGCTGCTGTCAAACTCCTGGGCTCAAGCTATCTGCCCACTGTGGCCTCCCATTGCACCTGGCTGCCTATTTTTTTTTTTTTTTTTTTTTGAGACAGAGTTTTGCTCTTGTCGCCCAGGCTGGAGTGCAATGGCGCGATCTCAGCTCACTGCAACCTCTTCTTCCCAGGTTCAAGCAATTCTCCTGCCTCAGCCCCCCAAGTAGCTGAGATTACAGGCATGCATCACCACACCTGACTAATTTTGTATTTTTAGTAGAGACAGGGTTTCTCCGTGTTGATCAGACTGGTCTCAAAGTCCCGATCTCAGGTGATCCGCCCACCTTGGCCTCCTAAAGTGCTGGGATTACAGGTGTGAGCCACTGCACCCGGCCTTTTTTTGTTGTTGTTGAGATGGGGTCTTCCTATGTTTCCCAGGCTATTCTGGAACTCCTGGCCTCAAGCAAGCCTCCCACCTCAGCCTTCCAAAGAGGGTGGGATGACAGGTGTGAGACACCATGCCCAGCCGTCTATGTTTACATTGTTCAAAAGTCAAAACTACATTAAAAAAAATTTATATATATTATATATATATATATATAAAATATATATATATATATATATATATATA
>NW_022440438.1:0-7137 GCF_009761245.1 Sapajus apella
ATACATGTTATAAATGCAGGAGTGGAAAGGGATACAAAGGAGTTAAACCTTCTGCATTTTAGTCAAGTTCGTAAAATGTCAGCACCAATAGACTGTAAGTTATGTTAACAGATAGATAAATCACAAAAAACTATCCAATGCGATACACCAAA
Source organism: Sapajus apella (assembly GCF_009761245.1). Classification (NCBI taxonomy): domain Eukaryota; kingdom Metazoa; phylum Chordata; class Mammalia; order Primates; family Cebidae; genus Sapajus; species Sapajus apella. The sequence continues at coordinate 153 of NW_022440438.1, forward strand.
AAAAGATTGATTAAAAAAAGGAATTCTAAACATTGCTTAAGGAACACATCAAAAAACATGAAGAAAACAAAGAAAACAAAACAGAAAGCAGAAAGCGAATGGCAGTTATAGGAGGTCACATATTAATAATTGCATTACAGGTAAATTGTCTAAAAAGACAAATGTCAGAGTGATAAATAATGACTCATCCATATGCGACCCATAAGAAACTTCCTGCAGATATTACAAGAGTGGAAGGTTGAAATAGGAGAAGGTTGAAATAGATGAATGGAAAAAATAAACCATAAAAACATTTGTCAAAGCAGAAATGGCTATCATATCAGACACTATAAAACCCACAGAGCAAAGAATATTCTGAGAGACAAACAGAAACACTACATAATGCTAAAGGTGCTAATTCAGAAAGAAGACACAGCAACTCTAAATGTGTGTGCACCAAACAACTGAGCTACAAAAAGTAGAGCAAAGATGGTCAGAACCAAAAGGAGAAATAGACAAATACACAGTTAATCTGTGAGAATTCACAAACCATCTCTGAAAAATTTATAAATGAACTGTACAAAAACTCAGCAACATAATGAAACCCAACAAGACTATCCACCAATAAGATCGAATAGACATTTACAGACCACCACACCAAACAGCACAGAACACATTTTTTAACTGCCAATAGGATATTTACCAACATAGATCATATTCTTGACCATAAAAGGAACCTCAACAAATGTGAAAGAATTGAAATCATACAGACTGTGTTCTCCAAAAGCAATGGAGTTGAACCAGACCAGTAACATGAAGAAAACTGGTACAACTCCAAACACATGGTGAATTAATAACATACTTTAAAATTACCCATGGATCCAAAAAGATGTCTTAAGGAAAATAAAAAATGTATTCAACTAAGTGAAAATGAAAATACAACATATCAAACTATTCAGCACACAGCTAAAACAGTGCTTTGAAGAGATATTTATAGTGCAAAATGTATATAGTGAAAAAGAGAGAAGATCAAAAACCAATAATCTCAGTTCCCACTTCAAGAATGCAGAAAAGTAGTCCAAAATAACCCAAAGCAAGAAGAAGTTTTTTTTTATAAAATGAATATAAGGGCAGAACGTGGGAGCGCATGCCTGTAATTCCAGGAGTTTGGAAGACCAAGGCCAGCAGATCACCTGAGGTCAGGAGATCGACACCAGCCTGACCAATATGGAAAAACTGCTTCTTTACTAAAAATACAAAATTAACCGGGCAATTTCATATGGAACCAAAAGAGAGCCTGCATAGCCAGGACAATCCTAAGCAAAAAGAACAAAGCCGGAGGCATCATGCTACCTGATTTCAAACTATACTTCAAGGCCACAGTATTCAAAACAGCATGTTACTGGTACCTAAATAGAGATACTGACCAATGGAACAGAACAGAGGCCCTAGAGGAAATGCCACACATCTACAACCATCTTATCTTTGACAAACCTGACAAAAAAAAGCAATGGGGAAAAGATTCCCTGTTTAATAAACGGTGTTGGGAAAACTGGCTAGCAGTGTGCAAAAAGCAGAAACTGGACCCCTTCCTAACACCTTTCACTAAAATTAACTCCAGATGGATTGAAGACTTAAACATAAGACCTAACACCATAAAAACCCTAGAAGAAAATCTCGGCAAAACCATTTGGAACATAGGCATAGGAAAGGACTTTATGACTAAAACACCAAAAGCATTCGTAACAAAAGCCAAAAGAGACAAATTGGATCTAATTACACTCCAGAGCTTCTTACAGCAAAAGAGACAATCATTAGAGTGAACCAGCAACCAACAGAATGGGAAAAAATTTTTGCAACTTACCCATCTGACAAAGGGCTCATATCCAGAATCTACAAAGAACTAAAACAGATTTACAAGAAAAAAACAAACAAACCCATCCAAAAGTGGCTAAAGGATATGAACAGACACTTTTCAAAAGAAGACATATATGAGGCCAACAAACATATGAAAAAATGCTCATCATCACTGATTATTAGAGAAATGCAAATCAAAACCACATTGAGATACCACCTCACGCCAGTTAGAATGCCGATCATTAAAACATCTGGAGACAACAGATGCTGGAGAGGATGCGGAGAAATAGGAACACTTTTACACTGTTGGTGGGAGTGTGAACTAGTTCAACCATTGTGGAAGATAGTGTGGCACTTCCTCAAGGACCTAGAAATAGAAATTCCATTTGACCCAGCAATCCCATTACTGGGTATATATCCAAAGGATTACAAATTATTCTATTATAAAGACATATGCTCAGGAATGTTCATAGTAGCACTGTTTATAATAGCAAAGACCAGGAACCAACCCAAATGCCCATCGATGATAGACTGGACAGGGAAAATGTGGCACATATACACCATGGAATACTATGCAGCCAACAAATATGATGTGTTCATGTCCTTTGCAGGGACATGGATGAACCTGGAAACCATAATCCTCAGTAAAGTGACACAAGAAGAGAAAATCAAACACCACATATTCTTACTCATAGGTTAGTTATGGACAATGAGAACACATGGACGCAGGGAGGGGAGCATCACACACTGGGGACTGTGGAGGGGGCGAAGGGAGGGACAGCAGGCAAGAGGTCAGGCAGGGATAACATGGGGAGAAAAGCCAGATGTAGGTGATAGAGGAATAGAGGCAGCTAATCACATTGCCATGTTTATACCTATGCAACAATCCTGCATGATCTGCACATGTACCCCAGAACCTAAAGTACAATAAAAAATAAAAATAAATAAATAAAAAAAAAAAATTAGCCAGGTGTGGTGGTGCCTTCCTGTAATCACAGCTGGAGGCTGAGGCAGGAGATTCACGGGAACCAGGGAGGTAAAAGTTGCAGTGAGCAGAGATGGCGCCATTGCACTCCAGCCTGGGCAACAAGAGTGAAACTCCGTTTCTAAAAAAAACGAAGAAACACAGAAAGAAGGGAATGAGTGAAAGAAAAATTTCTCCTTTCAAAAGATTAATAGAACTGACAAATTTCTAGGACAAAATAAAAGGGAAAAGGGTGAAAAACATTAACATTGGAGTTGAAACATGTTATATCACTACAGATCCTTCTATATCAGTAGTACACGAAAAACACTTAGGTGAAATGGGAAAAAAAAATCCTTAAAAAGTACTCACTATTACAACTGATTCGATATGAAATAGATAAACTGAAAAGCTCTATCATTATGAAAGGAATTGGACTTATAATATAAAGACTGCTGAAGGACAAATCTCTAGGCCAGAATAGTTTCACAGGAGAAATATACCAAACATTTCAATAGAATTAAAGTCAGCAAAATTTCCTCCAGAAAACAGAAGAGAAAGGAACACATTCCAATTTACTTTATAAGGCCAACGTTTTCTAAAATCAAAAGCATACAAAAAAAGTACAGCAAAAGAAAATTAACCAATACACCTGCATGACTTTAGATGTAAAACTCCCTAACAAAATGTTAGCAAATAAAAATCAGTCAAATTAAAAAAATAAGTAAACTATGCCAAGTAACATTTATTCTAGGGTTGCAAGTCTGGTTTAATGTTTGAAATCAATTAATGTCATTCACCATATTAGCAAGCCAAAGAAGAAACATCACATGATTCTATCAATTGATGTAGAAAAGGCTTTTGACATAATTGAATATTCATTTATGATTTTTAAAAACCCTCAAAATAATAGGATAGGGGAGGACCTCCTCAACTTGATAAATAACTTCAACAAAAAAGTTGTGGCTAAATGACACTTACTGGAGAAAGACTGAACGCTTTTCCTCTTCTGTTCAGCTAATGAGAAAATTCACAAAGATCACAGAATTCAATATCAACCAAAAAAATCAATTTTATTTGAATATACAGTAATAAAGAAATCAAAACACATTAAAAATATAACATGAATTATCTTCACTCAGAAAACCTCATAAGTACAGAACATGTACATGATCCATTCTGAAATGCTGACAGAGAAATAAAAAATCAGAAGAAATGAAGAGATTCATTCTGTTCATCTGCTAGAAAACTAAATAAAGGTGTCAATTCTCCCCAATTTGATATTCAAGTTTAATACAATTTCTTTCTAAATTCCAGCAATATTTGTAATAGTTGTGGGCAAAGTTATTCTAAAATGTGTATGAAGAAGCAAGGGAATGAGTACAGGTAAAACAAACTTCATAAGGAAGAAGAGATGAAGAAGTAACTGTAACCAAATTTCAGACTTTGTATGGCTGTAGTAATTAACACTGATTGACACTAGTGCAGGGATAGACATAGATTAATGGACGAGTATAGAGAATCCAGAAAGACACCTATAGCAACTCATGTTGACGAAGATGCAAAATAATTCAACGGAGGTAAGATAATCTGGTCTTTTCAAACAACGGCTTAGGAAAAAGTGGAAATCCATAGACAAACACAACCAAACAAAAATAAAAAAGAAGCAAAGAAGAAGAAGAAGAAAAAGCAGGAAAGAAACTTAACAAATTCTCACACCTTATGAAAACATTTATACCCAATGAAATCCGGTGTACATGTAAAATATTTAGAAGAAAACATACGAGAAAATCGGCCAGGCGTCGTGGCTGACACCTGTAATCCCAGCACTTTGGGAGGCTGAGGCAGGTGAATCACCTGCAGTCAGGAGTTTGAGACCAGCCTGACCAACGTGGAGAAACCCAATCTCTACTAAAAAATAAAAAAAAAATAAAAAAAAATTAGCTGGGCATGGTGGCACATGCCTGTAATCCCAGGTACTCGGGAGGCTGAGATAGGAGAATCACACCCCTATATACTTCTCTTTGGGCAAGGTGTTCCTAACATAGAGCAAAATAAACCTTTTTATATTATTAATGTCTCTTCCAGTAGTTGGTGTGCTACATGCTTGTTTCACCAATATGATACACAATTAAATATAACCTATGTCATAATCTTAAAATGGCATGCAGAATGGTGGCTTCCTGTAAATTTAACCAGAGCTGGGAGGGGATTCCACCCTGCATTTATTTTGGAAAGCACTGTCTCATACTGAGAAAAAAAGATTTCTGGCTACTTTAATTGTCTTTTTTGTCTTAGCTATTATTATACTTGCAACGGATGCAACTGCAGCTGTCTCTCTAACAGAATCTATTCATGCAGCCTCAGTGGTGAACCACATGGTATACTATGTAACTCATGAATTTAAAGAACAGGTAAAGATTGATAAGACTATTTTGTCTCACCTGGAGACTCTTGAAGCTGCCATTGAATGGCTGGGGATCAGTAGCAGGCATTCATTACCCATCAAAATTTACATTGTGATTGGCAATATAATTCCACCTGTGTCACACCTCTGACATATAATAGCACCCGATATGCTGGGGAGAGAGTGAAGGCACACCTGCAAGATTATAGCAAGCACCTGTCTTCTCACATTTCTACTCTTGAGTGCAAGTTAAAGAAACAACTAACAACTTGGTCACAGCAATTACAAACAAATACCTTTCAGGAATTACAAGAAGACTTTCAGTGGTTAAAGCCAAATACTTGGTTGTCTGGGTTAAACACACACATTGGGGTGATGGCCGCTGTACTTATTCTTTTTTGTGTCTGTTTGCTAGGCATCTGCAGATGGCTCTGTGCTGCCACCCAATGCATCTATGACCAGAGAAGAACAACAGAAGTTACCATGCATTAAATAACCAGGATGCTCCAAGAATTAAAGACGGGGCCGATATGGGGGGTGTATTGCAACATATTCAAACATGTACAGGCATTTGAGGTCGAGGCATGGACAAATACTGAGGCTCTGTGTGTGTGTTGTTTGTGTAGAGACTCTAACTCCTTGACCCTGAAAACAGGGTAAGGAACTGAATATGTGACAAGGAGTGCTGAAAACAGCCTCCTGAGAATGTGGTCTGAGTGCTTTACAAGGCCATATGTGCCTCATGACTGGAACACAGAGAGCCAGCAGGTGGATGTCTTTTGTTTGTCTAAATTGTAATTTAAATAAGCTCTCTCAATAAATATTCAGTGAATGAATCTTGGGGCAGCACTCTCAGAAGAGTTACTCCCTGACCCACTTAGCTGGAATTGTCTGAGGACTTCATTCTCACGTTCACAGAAGCTATAACCTGCAATAGAGATTGGTGGAAAAGAAATTAGTGGTTGTCAGTTGTCAGGATGATGGTGTGTAAGGAGTAGGGTGTGACTCTAAAGGACAGCATGAGGGGAGATTTCTGTGAATTGGAATAGCTCTCCACGGGATTGCATGGTGGTTATATAAATCTGCAAATATGATAAGACACAGGCATAGAGCTATGGACACATATTGTACCAAAGTCAGTCTCCTGGTTTTGATACTGTGCTACAGTTACTTAAGACATAAGCATTGAGGGAAGAAGCAAGATGGCCGTTTAGGAACAGCTCAGGATTGCAGCTCCCAGTGAAAGCGCAGAGGGTGAGTGGACGCCGCATTTTTATTGCCCACAGACTAGGAAATTCCCAGGCAGAGGAGCTCCACAGTCGCCAGCGCGGCTTTTTCGGCCAGCGCGGCTGTGCCGGCCGGCGCCGCTGCTTTGCTCCGCGCGGCTGCTTTGTCGGCGCCTCGGAGCCACAGTACTCCGTACAAGTCCGGGTGCCCTTTTGGCTGGCGATTGGAGCCAGGGGAAGTCACCCATTCGCCGGTTCAAAAAGGGGACTGAGCAGAGAACCAGGACAGTAGATTCCAGGGGAAAAAAGAAAAAAGCACCACAAACCTCAGTGCCGCTGTTTAAGCCAGTGCAGAGAGTGGCGGCAGGGGAAAACAAACAGACCCCGGCGCCTCTTCAACAGGCGACTGGAACACCAACTTAAAAAGGGATCTGGCCGGGCACGGTGGCTCAAGCCTGTAATCCCAGCACTTTGGGAGGCCGAGGCGGGTGGATCACGAGGTCAAGAGATCGAGACCATCCTGGTCAACATGGTGAAACCCCGTCTCTATTA
>NW_022440439.1:0-7132 GCF_009761245.1 Sapajus apella
CACTCAACCACTGCTCTGCTTTCTGTCACTGCATTAGTGAAATTTCTAGAATTTCATGGACATGCAGTCATATGTTATGTAGTCCTTTGTTTGGTCGCTCACTCAGCATAACAGTGTTTGAGACGATGCCATTCATTCATTTTTGTTGCTGAGCAGCTGTTGAGTATTGTTGGACTCCAGTTTACTCATCGGTTTCTCTATTCTCCAGTTGATAAACATGTGGATTACTCCAGTTAGGGTGTGTTACTAATGAAGCCACTATAAGTAACTGCTTACAAGTGTGGCCTTACATTTTTATTTCTTTTGGATAAGTACATATTTGTGGAATTGCTGGGTCCTGTGGTAATGGATGGGCAGCTGTATAAGAAATTGCCAAACCACTTTACAAATTGGCTGCCACATTTTTTGCATTCAAACCAGCAATACAGACATTGGTATTTGTTCCATATTCTTGCCAGTATTTAGACTTATCATATGTCTTTTTAACTTTACCTATTCTAGGGGATGTGTGGTGGCTTCTGATTGTGGTTTTTACTTTCTCTTCTTTGATGACCAGTATTGTTTGCTATCTTTTCATGTTCATCTAAGTGGATTATTACATATATTTTCTGAACTATTTTGCAAATTCAATAATTAATTCCAGAGACTTTTTTCAGAATTTCCTAGTGTTTTCTGCATGTGCAATGAAGCTGGTGACAAAGAAAGACTTATATTTCTTCCTTTCCTGTCTGTTGATCTTTTTCCTTTTAAAATTATTTTTACTTGGTAGAGATGAGGTCTCACTATCAGGCTGGTCGCAAACTCTTGAACTTAAATGATCCTCCCACCTCAGCCTCCCAAAACGTAGGGATTACAAATGTGAACCATCATGCCTGGTTCTCCTATTGGTCTTTTATTTCATTTTCTTTCCATTTTGCACTGGTTAGGATGCCTGTTAGGTGTTTAAACAAGAATGATGAAAGCGCACGTAGGAATGTAAACTAATTCAACCATTGCAGAGGACAGTGTGGCCATCCCTCAAAGATCTAGAACCAGAAACTATTTGACCCAGCATTTCATTACTGGATATACCCAAAGGAATATAAATCATTCTACTGTAAAAACACATGCACATGTATGTTTATTGCAGCACTATTTCCAGTAGCAAAGATATGGAACCAACCCAAATGCCTATCAGTGATAGACTGAATAAAGAAAATGTGGTACACATATACCATGGAATACTACACAGCCATAAAAAGAAGTGAGTTCATGTCCCTTGCAGGGACATGGATGAAGCATGAAGCCATCATCCTCAGAAAACTAACATGAGAAAAAGAAACCAAACACTGCATGTTCTCACTCCTAAGTGGGAGCTGAACAATGAGAACACATGGACACAGGGAGCAAAACAAGATACACCAGAACCTGTGGAGAGTGGCAAACGAGGGGAGGAAATTTAGAGGATGGATCAATAGGTGCAGCAAACCACCATGGCAGACTACATGTATGTAACAAACCTGCACATCCTGCACATGTATTCTGGAACTTAAAGTAAAATAGAATAAAATAAATAAAAAAGAAAGGGCATGTCTTACATGTACACATATGTTCATTGCAGCACTACTCACAACAGCAAAGACTTGGAATCAAGCTAAATGTCCATCAATGGTACACTGGATTAAAAAAAAGTGGCACATATACACCATAGAATACTATGCAGTCATAAAAATGAATGAGATCATGTCCTCTGCAGGAACGTGGATGGAGCTGGAGGCCATTATCCTTACCAAACTAACACATGAACAGAAAACCAAATACCACATGTTCTCACTTATAAGTGGGAGCTAAATGAGAAAACATGGACATGTAGAGGAGAACAACACACACTGGGGTCTACTTGAGGGTGAAGGGTGGGAGGAAGGAGAGGATCAGGAAAAAGAGATAATGGGTACTAAGGCTTAATACTTCGGTGTGTACTAATGGGTACAGAAATAATCTGTACAACAAAACCCCATGACACAAGTTTACCTATATAACAAATCTGCACACGTATCCTTTAACTAAAAATAAAAGTTAAATAAAAAAGAAAGAAAATGCATGTCTGGAAAGAGCATAGGGTTGAGTTCTGTGTTTTGTTTTTTTAAACCAAGTCACACAATCCCTGCCGTTTACTGGAGTGTTGATTCATGTAGGTTTTTATCATTACTGATATGATAAGTTTTAGATCTACCACGTTATTTTCCCAGTTTTTGTTTCTCTGTTCCTTTTGTCCTGACCAATGACTTCTTATTAGAAACCATAGAAACAAAAGAAAGTAGAATAACATCTTTAAAGTGCTGGAAGAAAAAACAGTCAACCAAGAATTCTATATTCAGCCCAGATGTCCTTCAAAGACAGGCAAAATAAGGAGATATTTCAGGTAACAGAAAATTAAGAGAATTTGTCACCAGCAGATCTGCACAGTATCAATTAGTAATGAAAATTCTTCAGACTAAAGACAAATGATACCAGGTGGAAAATGAGGTTATCAGAAAAGATGAAGATGATCAAAAATGGTAAATATTGAGCTAAGTGCAAAAGCCTATCTTGCTCCCCTCATTTACACTTCCTCTATATACATAGAACTGTTTAAAGATAAGAAAAAATTTTTTCTTGTGAGACTTATAACCTACATAGAGTATATTACATATAATGTCTGTAACATAAAAGATGGACATTTCATAGAGGATAGATGGTTGCAAGATTTTTATATTTATGGGTACTAGTACATTATTAACTGAAAGTGGACTGTGAAATGTTAAGAATGAGTTAAGCTCTGAAGGAAATTGAGACACAACAAATCATTCAAAGTATCAACAAATCTGAGATGTTTTTCTTAAAAAAAAAAAAAAAAAAAACACCTGGCCAGTCTTGAGTCTCATCATCCTACGATTCAGAACTATAATGAATACAAAAGTAATTAAGGAACAGTCCTGGCCAGAAAGAGGAGTTATCCCTAAATATGGTGATCCTGGAACAGCTGGCCTTCCCCGCTGGACCTCTTCCATGTGGGTGCTTTCTGCAGTGACTCTGTTGCCTTGCTATTCCACTCTACCCAGTGTCCTGACCCAAGAGACAAGGGGTGTCTGCTGCTTTGTCCACATGTGGAGAAGGAAACCATGATAGTGTCAGTACATTACAAGCTGGGCATGACAGCTCACGCCTGTAATCCCAGCAATTCAGGATGCTAAGGCAAGACGATTGCTTGAGATCAGAAGTTGAAGACCAGCTTGGACAACATAGTGAGTCCCTCGTCTCTAAAAAAAATTAAGAATAAGTAAACTTAGCTGGGCATGGTGGTGGGCACTTGTATTCTCAGGTATTAGGGAGGCTGAGGTGGGAAGATCGCTTGAGCTCATGAATTCAAGGCTGCAGTGAGCTATGATCACACCACTGTACTCCAGCCCAGGCCACAGGGTGAGATATTGACTCAAAAATATGCACTGTAAACCTTTGCTCACTATGGGTTATTTTATTTGTTATTTATTCAATGTGTATTTTGATTTTATTTCACTGGCAGCACAATAAACCAGGACATGCTGAAACTAGAAATCACATCCATTTTTCAGTGTTAAAAAGCCAAGTCCAGGGAGGTGAGAAGGAGAGAATCCTCATTAGCGTTGAGGATTCAGGGAGAATGAGAAGGGCTGGGCTGGAAGGTTTTTACTTGGAACCTGGAGTATGAACAATGACATCCCTCTCTTCCCCTTAAAACTCATCCTGGGTATCCACCTCCTGGGAGCAGGAGCGGCGCAGCAGCGCCACCTCGTGGTCCATGCGCTTCCTTTTACAGATCACGCGCAGCCTTGAGATCCACCTCTCCTTCCTATGCATCTGGGATTTCTTCACTGGACACCAGGCTGAGTCAACTTTCTTGTAAAGCAAAAGAAGCGTGAGGTTGCTGGGGGATTAATGGTGTCATCTCCACCTTTGATGAAATCCATGTCACTGTATTCAGGGGAAGGGCCAAGCCTTACTCCTTATGCAGAGAGGAGGCTCTGGCCGTGAAGGCACCTGTGGAGAGGTGAGGACCCGCTTCCGCTACACTGATGGCCAAGAGGCTGCAGACGGCGGGGAAGACTTCCCCTCAGCTGTGTCCTATCAGGTTCTTACAGGAGTCAAGGAGTAGACCTGCGTATTGCCTCTGGTGATGTGAGCTGCACGCACACCTAGAAGTTTTACCTTTAAAAACATACTTTTGTTCTCTTTTATTCTATAGATCCTCCTTGAAATGTATATTGTGTGGTAAAGCTTCCTATATCGTGCATTTTGCTGATTGCACCCAAGGTGCAGTTTAATATGTATTTCTATGATCTGTGTTGCCTCTAAATTGGTAATTATCTATGGAGATTAGCTTAGAATCAGGCTTCATTTCTTTTTCACTTGGACTTGTTTGATGGTACTGTATTGTGTTCTTCTATCAAGAGGAAGAATCTCACATTAGTTTTTTCTTTTATTGTGTTATTAATTGTCATTGCTGTTCAATAGTTAAATCTGTTAATTCCTATGGGTGGCAAAAGAGTTATTATAGTCTCAGTCTCTGTCTCTCATTCCCTCCTTATTTATTATCTGAATAATTTCTAAACTAAGATATTTACCCTCCTCTACTGTTTACTACTAGAAACTTGTTTGAGAGACTAAGCCAAGCTCTACCCATCTATGACCCAGCAATTGCACTGTTAGTTATAAACCAATTGAAATGAGTGTGTGTGCCAAAATATATGAAAACATTCATACCAGCATGATTTGTAAATTCTAGAAACAGCAGTGAAAGGAAAAGTAGTGTGAGCTATTTATAAAGTGGAGACTTGGACAGCCATGGGAGTGAGTAGGCTATGACCACACAGTGAGATGAGACCCAGGCGCATGGTGGCAACTGTATAATGCCATTCAACTAGAACTGGCAGAACTAGTTTGTGTTAGAAATCAAGACTGGCTACTCTATGGTTGGGGAGGGTGGTTTATGACTGAATAAGACCCAAAGATGTTTCCGGGAGGCTGTGATTGCTGTACTTGATGTAGGTGTTGTTTGCCTGAGTGTTCACTTTGTGAAAATCCACTGCCTGCTTGTGGATTGTCCTCCTTTCTCCATGCATGCTGTCCTTCACTCAAATAGACATTTCTGAAGTTTTGAAACAATTCTATCTATAGTAAGAAGAATTGCTCCTACTGCTCATCCTTGGAAACACTGCATTGAAAAAATTAGTGCAATTTTTTTAATTCCAGGAAATAAATACACATAAAGAGGAGAATCTACAACAAAAGCTGTAGGCCCTGGAGCAGACACCAGGACAGCTTTTGTAATGGCTATCGAGCCAGGAACTAGGAATCAAAACCCAAACAAGCCCATGGTGGGTGGAGGATGTGAAATGATGCCCCAGTAGTGCATGAATGAATGCATCATGGGCAGTGGCTCATGGCTTGGCTGGCCAGTCACGAACTTGGGAAAAATAGAGTTGCAAAATTGGAAGGTGGAGGCCAGAGATACGCATAGGCCTCTTGATATAGTGAGAGTGTGTGAAGATAGTGGTTGTGTGTGGATGCCTTCCAGAGGGTCTTGAAGGGGCTGAGCTCCCTATAATCAGGTGGGCAAGATGGCTTGATGGATAACAGCACTCAGCCACACAGGGCTTTCTTATGGACAAAGTGGCTGTGGTGACTGGGACGGACACTGCATGGACACAGCAATGAACTCACTACTCACCAAGGCTGACCTGGCACCTGCCACTGTTGAGGGCCCAGCCTGCCAAAAGCTGCCCAGCTGTTACTTTGGACAGAAAAATTAAACAGGCAGTGGTAATTAAGAATAAAATAGCATTATGACAGATAAATATGCCATTAAAGATACAGTAGAGGTTTAAGTAATTGTGAAACTATGAATAAGATTATGTCAATGGGGGGAAATTACTGCAAGAAAAAGAAGTTAAAATGGTTGTAAAACTTTATTTCCCTTCAGGCATATCCAGAATGTTTTACAGATAAGTTCTGCCAAAACTTCGAAGAAGGTTACTGAACTTATACATAATATTCAAGAGAATGAGGACACATGGAGAAAGCCAGTGAACTCATTATTGTTTATGCATAAATTGCATAGATTCTAAAGCCAGCTAGGGAATACATAAGAGAAAAGCATGATAGGATAATCACTTCTAAGTAATTAGATGTAAAAATACTGAGAAAAATAGTAGTAGACTGTGTCCACCAATGAGCTATAAGCAAATTAAATATCCTGCCCAGATTATGTATCCCAAGAATAGAAGAATATTTAAACTTTAACTCTGTAATGCATTTAACCACTTAATTAAAGAATAACAGACAGAGATGATCACATTTCACTAGATGCAGAAACTACTGCAGATGAAATCCAACACTCCCTCTCACCCACATTTCTTCAGTTATCTCCACTTTTAATAACTTGTGATCAGTGCTCGCTTTGGCAGCACATAGATCAAAATTGGAGCAATACAGAGAAGATCAGCATGGCCTCTGCACAAGGGTGACACACAAATTCATGAAGCCTGCCGTATTTTAACTCTCAATAAGGTAGGTACTGAAGGAACATATTTCAAAATAATAAAGACCATCTACAACAAATCCACAACCAATATCATACAGAATGGGCAAAAGCTGAAAGCATTCCCCTTTAACACCAGCACAAGACAGGGATGCCCTCTCTCACCACTCCTATTCAACATAGTATTAGAAGTTCTGGTGGGGCAATCAGATAGGAGAAAGAAAGGATATTAAAATAGGAAGAGAGGAAATCAATACATTTGTTTGAAAATGACATGATACTATAACTGGAAAACCCCACTGTCTCAGCTGAAAAGCTTCTTAAGCTGACAAGAAACTTCAGTAAAGTCTTAGGATACAAACTCAATGTGCAAAAGTCACAAGCACACCTATACACCAACAATAGACAAGGAGAGAGTCAAGTCATGAAAAACTCCTATTCACAATTGCTACAAACAGGATAAGATGCCTAAGAATACAGCTAATCAGGCAAGAAAAAGAAATAAAGGGCATTCAAATAGGAAAGGAGGAAGTCAAATTGTCTCTATTTACAGACGACATGATTGTATATCTAGAAGACCCCATCGTCTCAGCCCCA
>NW_022440440.1:0-7129 GCF_009761245.1 Sapajus apella
TTAGAAACACGTTTCTCCTAAAAGCTGCGTTTGGATATTCCTGAGTGAAAAGGAGAATACGGTGTAATTAGAAATATCTGGCTCTAAAACAAAAACGAAGCTATGCAGCAGAATGATTGTCAAGGTTTATATTAAACTTATAGAGTTAAAGAGGTGTGTCAATGTAGCCGTTGAGAAACCCTTTCTCTGGAGAATCTGGAAACATATATTTCCAGCCATATACAGGCTCTTAAGAATTAGCGGTAAGATCGAGTCTCAACCACAGGAGAAACGAATGTTTCAAACTGCTCTTCTGCGTGTTCGTTCATGTTAGGAAGCGGCATCTATGATTGGATTCAGCGAGTTAGAAACACTTTTCTTCTAAAAGCTGCGTTTGGATATTCCTGAGTGAATGTGAGTGTAGGATGTAATGAGAAATACCTGGTTCTAAAACAAAAACGTAGCTATGTAGCAGAATGATTGTCCAGGTGTATATTCAACTTACAGAATAAAAAAGATGAGTGAGTCTTTCTTTTTTTTTTTGGATCCAACATGGCCGTTTCCGAACAGCTCAGGATTGCAGCTCCCAGTGAGAGCACAGAGGGTGAGTGGACGCCGCGTTTTTCTTGCCCACAAACTAGGAAATTCCCGGGCAGAGGTGCTCCATGGTCGCCATCACTGCTGTTTCAGCCAGCGCAGCTGTGCCGGCCAGCGCCGCTGCATTTCCCGGCGCGGCTGCTTTCTCAGTGCCCCAGAGCCGCGGTTCTCCGTTCAGAATACACCGGTCCGGTGGCCCTTTTGGCTGGCGATTGGAGCCACGGGAAGTCGCCCATTTGCAGGTTTAAAAAGGGGACTGAGCAGAGAACCAGGACAGTAGATTCCAGGGCAAAAAAAAAAAAAAAAAAGCGCCACAAAGCTCAGTGCCACTGTTTAAGCCAGCGCACTGAGTGGTCTCAGGGGAAAACAAACAGACCCCGACGCCTCTTCAACAGGCGACTGGAACACCAACTTAAAAAGGGCTCTGAGGCAGTGAGCCAGGGTATCAGGCTCGGCTGGCCCCACCCCCACGAAAGAACAGCAATCAGAAACTCTGGATTGAGAGTTTCACAGCAAGCACAGCTGAACCCGGGATGGTCCAGCTCTGTGGGGGAGGGGTGTCCGCCATTACAGAGGCAGCCCGCCATTGCCAAGGCAACCCGCCATTGCTGAGGCAGCCCGCCGTTGCCAAGGCAACCCTCCACAGCAGAGACTCCGCCCCAACAGAGGCGGGCCACCATCACCAAAGCAGTTCTAACTACATGTAATCAGGACTGCAGGGAAGTTCACTCGGCAGCAGGGCGGAGCCCACAGCAGCTCAGCAAAGCTGCTATAGGCCAACAGTTACTAGTCTGCCTCCTTGCTGGACTGGGCAGGACTGAAGGAAAACAAAAAAAAAGAAGGTGGCATCATAACAGAAACTCATAAATAAAGCCCTAAATTCCTGGGACAGTGCACCTGGGAACAAAAAACAGTTTATGAGTTCTGCTGCAGCAGACCTAAAAGTACCTGCCCAACAGCTCTGAATGAACAACAACAGAGCTCGTGGCTCACCATTTGAGCTCCTATAAAGAAGAGACCGTCTCCTCAAGCAGCTCCCTGACCCCTCTATATCCAGAAAGACACCTCATAAAAGAGAGATCAGATTGACCCTAGGCGGGTATCCTTCTGGGACAAAGATAGCAGAAGAAGAAAACTGGTAACAACCCTTGCTGTTCGGCAGCTGCTGCAGGGGAACCCCAGGCAAGCAGGGCAGGAGTGAAACTCAGCAGACCTACAGCAGAGGGGCCAGACTGTCAGAAGGAAAACGAAGAAACAGAAATAACCTCATCATCAACAAACAGAATGTTAATCTGAAAGATTTGAGACCCAATCTGAAAGCAAGCAACTACAAAGTCGACAGGTGGATAAATCCTTAAAGATGGGAAGAAACCAGCGCAAAAAGGATGAAAACACCCGAAACCAGAACACCTCTCCTCCTAAAAGGGATCACAAATCCTCACCAGCAAGGGAACAAGGTTGGAGGGAGAACGAGTGTGATGAAATGACAGAATCAGACTTCAGAAGGTGGGTAGTAAGAAACTTCTGTGAACTTAAAGAACATGTTCTAACCAAATGCAAAAAACCAAGAACCTTGAAAAAAGAACGGACGAAATGCTAACAAGAATGGACAAAATAGAAAGGAATATAAGTGAATTGATGGAACTGAAAAACGCAACACGAGAACTACGTGAAGCATGCACAAGTATCAACAGCCGAATGGACCAAGCAGAAAAAAGGATATCAGAGGTCGAAGATCAACTCAATGAAATAAAACGGGAAGGCAAGACAGAAGAAAAAAGGGTAAAAAGGAATGAACAGTCTCCAAGAAATGTGGGACTATGTGAAAAGACCTAACCTACGTTTGATAGGCGTACCCGAATGCGACGAAGAGAATGAATCCAAGCTGGAAAATTCTCTTCAGGATATTGTCAAGGACAACTTCCCCAACCTAGCAAGGCAGGTACACATTCAAGTCCAGGAAATACAGAGAACACCACAAAGATATTCGTCAAGAAGAGCAACCCCAAGGCACATAATCATCAGATATACCAGGGTTGAAATGAAGGAGAAAATACTAAGGGCAGCCAGAGAGAAAGGTCGGGTTACCAATAAAGGGAAGCCCATCAGACTCACAGCGGATCTCTCAGCAGAAACCCTACAAGCCAGAAGAGAATGCGGGCCAATATTCAACATCCTGAAAGAAAAGAATTTTCAACCCAGAATCTCCTATACAGCCATACTAAGCTTCATAAGTGAAGGAAAAATAAAATCCTTTGGGAACATGCAAGTACTCAGAGATTTCGTCACCACCAGGCCAGCTCTACCAGAGCTCCTGAAAGAGGCTCTACACATATAACGGAACAACAAGTACCAGCTCAACTAAAGGGCAAAACAGCCAGCTAGCAACAAAATGGCAGGATCAAATTCACACATAACAATATTAACCCTAAATGTAAATGGACTAAATGCCTCAATCAAAAGACACAGACTGGCAAATTGGATAAAAAGGCAAAACCCATCGGTGTGCTGTATCCAGGAAACACATCTATCATGCAAGGATACACAAAGGATCAAAATAATGGGATGCAGGAAGATTTACCAAGCAAATGGAGAGCAAAAAAAGCAGGAGTTGCAATTCTCATCTCTGATAAATTAGGCTTTAAAGCAACAAAGATCATAAGAGACAGAGAGGGACATTACATAATGGTAAAAAGATCAATGCAAGAAGAAGAGCTAACGATCCCAAATATATACGCACCCAATACAGGAGCACCCAGATACATAAGGCAAGTTCTTAATGACCTACAAAGAGACCTAGACTCCCACACAATAATAGTGGGAGACTTTAACACCCCATATCAACATTAGACAGGTAAACCAGACAGAAAATTAACAAGGATATCAAGGACTTGAACTCAGACCTGGAACAAGCAAACCTAATAGACATTTACAGAACTCTCCACCCAAAATCCACAGAATATACATTCTTCTCAGCACCACTTCACACCTACTCTAAAATTGACCACATAACTGGGAGTAAGTCACTCCTCAGCAAATGCAAAAGAACGGAAATCGTACCAAACAGTCTCTCAGACCACAGTGCAATCAAGTTAGAACTCAGAATTCAAAACCTAACTCAGAACCGCACAGCTTCATGGAAACTGAACAACTTGCTCCTGAATGTTGACTGGATAAACAATGAAATGAAGGCAGAAATAAAGATGTTCTTCAAAACCAACGAGAATGAAGACACAACATACCAGAATCTCTGGGACACATTTAAAGCAGTCTCTAGAGGAAAATATATAGCAATAACTGCCCACATGAGAAGCAAGGAGAGATCAAAAATTGACACCCTATCGTCAAAACTGAAAGAGCTAGAGGAGCAAGATCATAAAAACTCAAAGTCTAGCAGAAGACAAGAAATAGCTAAGATCAGAGCAGAACTGAAGGAGATAGAGACACAAAAAACCCTTCAAAAAATCACTAAATCCAGGAGCTGGTTTTTTGAAAAGATCAACAAAATAGACAGACCACTAGCCAGATTAATAAAAAAGAAAAGAGAGAATAACCAAATTGATGCAATAAAAAAATGATAAAGGGGATAGCACCACAGATTCCACAGAAATTCAAACCATCATCAGAGATTATTACAAACAACTCTATGCACACAAACTAATAAACCTGGAAGAAATGGATAAATTCCTGGACACTTGCCTCCTGCCAAGCCTAAACCAGGAAGAAGCCAAAACCCTGAACAGACCCATAACAAGGTCTGAAGATGAGGCAGCAATTAAGAGCTTACCACCCCAAAAAAGTCCAGGTCCAGATGGGTTCACAGATGAATTCTACCAGACATACAAAGAGGAGCTGGTACCATTTCTTCGGAAACCATTCCAAACAATACAAAAAGAGGGAATTCTTCCCAAATCATTTTATGAGACCAACATCATCCTGATTCCAAAACCCGGCAGAGACTCAACAAGAAAAGAAAACTACAGGCCAATATCTATGAGGAACTTAGATGCAAAAACCTTCAATAAAATACTGACAAGCCGATTGAAACAGCACATCTAAAAGCTTATCCACCATGATCAAGTAGGCTTCATCCCGGGGATGCAAGGCTGGCTCAACATACGCAAGTCTATTAACGTAATTCACCTCATAAACAGAACCAAAGACAAAAACCACGATTATCTCAATTGATGCAGAGAAGGCCTTTGACGAAATTCAGCAGCCCTTTATGCTAAAAACACTCAATAAGCTAGGTATCGATGGAACGTATCTCAAAATAATAAAAGCTGTTTATGACAAACCAACAGACAATATCATACTGAATGGGCAAAAACTGGAATCATTCCCCTGGAAATGTGGCACCAGACAAGGATGCCCGCTCTCACCACTGCTATTCAATATCGTGTTAGAAGTTCTAGCCAGAGCAATCAGGCAAGAAAAAGAAATAAAGGGCATTCAAATAGGAAAGGAGGAAGACAAATTGCCTCTATTTGCAGACGACATGATTGTATATCTAGAAGACCCCATCGTCTCAGCCCCAAACCTCCTGAAACTGATAAGCAAGTTCAGCAAAGTCTCAGGATACAAAATCAATGTGCAAAAATCACATGCATTCCTATACACAAATAACAGACGTAAAGAGAGCCAAATCAAGAACAAACTTCCATTCACAATTGCCACAAAGAGAATAAAATACCTAGTAATACAACTAACAAGGAATGTAAAGGACCTCTTCAAGGAGAACTACAAGCCACTGTTCAACGAAATAAGAGAGGACACAAACAGTTGGAGAAACATTCCATGTTCATGGTTAGGAAGAATCAATATTGTGAAAATGGCCATACTGCCCAAAGTAATTTAGAGATTCAATGCTATCCCCATCAAGCTACCAATGACCTTCTTCGCAGAACTGTAAAAAACCACCTTAAAATCAGCATATGGAACCAAAAGAGAGCCCGCATAGCCAAGTCAATTCTAAGCAAAAAGAACAAAGCGGGGGGCATCACACTACCAGACTTCAAACTATACTACAAGGCTACAGTAATCAAAACAGCATGGTACTGGTACCAAAACAGAGATATAGACCAATGGAACAGAACAGAGGTCTCGGAGGCAACACAACATATCTACAACCACCTGATCTTTGACAAACCAGTCAAAAACAAGCAATGGGGAAAGGATTCCCTGTTCAATAAATGGTGTTGGGAAAGCTGGCTAGCCATGTGCAGAAAGCAGAAACTGGACCCCTTCCTGACACCTTACACTAAAATTAACTCCAGATGTATTAAAGAGTTAAACATAAGACCTAACAGCATAAAAACCCTAGAAGAAAATCTAGGCAAAACCATTCAGGACGTAGGTGTAGGCGAGGACTTCATGACCAAAACACCAAAAGCATTGACAACAAAAGCCAAAATAGACAAATGGGACCTAATCAAACTCCACAGCTTCTGCACAGCAAAAGAAACAATCATTAGAGTGAATCGGCAACCAACAGATTGGGAAAAAATTTTTGCAGTTCACCCATCTGACAAAGGGCTGATATCCAAAATTTACAAAGAACTACAGCAGATTTGCAAGAAAAATAACTAACAAGCCCATTCAAAAGTGGGCAAAGGATATGAACAGACACTTTACGAAAGAAGACATACGTGAGGCCAACAAACATATGAAAAAATGCTCATCTTCACTGCTCATCAGAGAAATGCAAATCAAAACTACATTGAGATACCATCTCACGCCGGTTAGAATGGCGATCATTAAAAAATCTGGAGACAACAGATGCTGGAGAGGATGTGGAGAAATAGGAACACTTTTGCACTGTTGGTGGGAGTGTAAATTAGTTCAACCATTGTGGAAGACAGTGTGGCGATTCCTCAAGGACATAGAAACAGAAATTCCATTTGACCCAGCAATCCCATCACTGGGTATATATCCAAAGGATTACAAATCATTCTACTATAAGGACACGTGTACACGAATGTTCATTGCAGCACTGTTTACAATAGCAAAGCCCTGGAACCAACCCAAATGCCCATCGACGATAGACTGGATAGGGAAAATGTGGCACATATACACCATGGAATATTATGCAGCCATCAAAAACGATGAGTTTGGGTCCTTTGTAGGGACATGGTTGAACCTGGAAACCATCATTCTCAGCAAACTGACAGAAGAGCAGAAGATCAAACACCACATGTTCTCACTCATAGGCGGGTGTTGAACAATGAGAACACAGGGACACAGGGAGGGGAGCACGACACACTGGGGTCAGGTGGCGCGAAATAGGGGAGGGACGGTGGGGGTTGGGAAGCTGGGGAGAGATAGCAAGGGGAGAAATGCCAGCTGTAGGTGATGGGGAGGAAGGCAGCAAATCACACTGATACGTGTGTTCCTATGAAACAATTTTGCATGTTCTTCACATGTACCCCAAAACATGAAATGCAATAAAATCAATAAATGGGGAAAAAAATTAAATAAATAAAGAAATAAATAAATAAACAACAAGGAAACACGTTTCTTCTAAAAGCTGCGTTTGCATATTCCTGAGTGAATG
>NW_022440441.1:0-7128 GCF_009761245.1 Sapajus apella
GTGTAGAGCCTCTTTCAGGAGCTCTTGTAGAGCTGGCCTGGTGGTGACGAAATCTCTGAGTACTTGCATGTTCCCAAAGGATTTTATTTTTCCTTCACTTATGAAGCTTAGTTTGGCTGGATAGGAAAATCTGGGTTGAAAGTTCTTTTCTTTAAGGATGTTAAATATTGGCCCACACTCTCTTCTGGCTTGTAGGGTTTCTGCTGAGAGATCTGCTGTGAGTCTGATGGGCTTCCCTTTATGGGTAACCCGACCTTTCTCTCTGGCTGCCCTTAGTATTTTCTCCTTCATTTCCACCCTGGTGAATCTGACGATTATGTGCCTTGAGGTTGCTCTTCTTGACGAATATCTTTGTGGTGTTCTCTGTGTTTCCTGGACTTGAATGTTTGCCTGCCTTGCTAGGTTGGGGAAGTTTTCCTGGATAATATCCTGAAGAGTATTTTCCAGCTTGGCTTCATTCTCTTTGTCGCATTCAGGTACGCCTATCAAACGTTGATTAAGTCTTTTCACATAGTCCCACATTTCTTGGAGACTTTGTTCATTCCTTTTTACTCTGTTTTCTCCAATCTTGCCTTCCCGTTTCATTTCATTGAGTTGATCTTCGACCTCTGATATCCTTTCTTCTGCTTGGTCCATTCGGCTGTTGATACTTGTGCGTGCTTCACGAATTCTCGTGTTGCGTTTTTCAGCTCCATCAATTCACCTATATTCCTTTCTATTTTGTCCATTCTCGTTAGCGTTTAGTCAAAGCTTTTTTCAACGTTCTTAGTTTCTTTGCATTTGGTTAGAACATGTTCTTTAAGTTCACAGAAGTTTCTTAGTACCCACCTTCTGAATTCTGATTCTGTCATTTCATCACACTCGTTCTCCCTCCAACCTTGTTCCCTTGCTGGTGAGGAGTTGTGATCCCTTGTAGGAGGAGAGGTGTTCTGGTTTCGAGTGTTTTTGTCCTTTTTGCGCTGGTTTCCTCCCATCTTCAAGGATTTATCCACCTCTCGACTTTGTAGTTGCTGGCTTTCAGATTGGGTCTCAAATCCTTCAGACTGACGTTCTGTTTGTTGATGATGAGGTTTTTTCTGTTTCTTTGTTTTCCTTCTGACAGTCTGGCCCCTCTGCTGTACGTCTGCTGAGGTTCACTGCAGGCCCTGCTTGCCTGGGGTTCACCTGCAGCAGCTGCTGAACAGTAAGGGTTGTTACCAGTTTTCTTCTTCGGCTATCTTTGTCCCAGGAGGATACCCGCCTAGTGTCAATCTGATCTCTCTTTTATGAGGTGTCTCTTTGGATATATAGGGATCAGGGAGCTGCTTGAGGAGATGGTCTCTTCTTTATAGGAACTCAAATGGCGAGCTGTGAGCTCTGTTGTTGTTCATTCAGGGCTGCTGGGCAGGTACGTTTAGGTCTGCTGCAGCAGAACTCATAAACTGCTTTTTGTTCCCAGGTACTCTGTCCCAGGGATTTAGGGCTTTATATATGAGTTTCCATTATGCTGCCACCTTCTTTTTTTTTTTTCCTTCAGACCTTCCCTACCCAGCAAGGAGGCAGCCAAGTCACTGTTGGCCTACAGAGGCTTTGCTGAGCTGCTGTGGGCTCAGCCCCACTGCCGAGTGAACTTCCCTGCAGTCCTGTTTATATGGGTGTAGTTAGAACTACTTTGGCGATGGTGGCCCACCTCTATTGAGGCAGTCTCTCTGCTGTGGCAGGTTGCCTTGGCAACTGCAGGCTGCCTCAGCATTGGCCGAATACCTCAGTCCTGGTGGGCTGCCTCAGTAATGGCAGACGCCCCTCACCCACAGAGCTGGACCATCCCGGGTTCAGCTGCGCTTGCTGTGAAACTCTCAATCCAGGGTTTCTGGTTGCTGTTCTTTTGTGAGTGTGGGACAAGCCGAGCCTGATCGCCTGGCTCCCAGCATCAGCTCCTTTTTTAAGTTGGTGTTACAGTCGCCTGTTGAAGAGGCACCGGGCTCTGTTTGTTTTCCACTGCGGCCACTCACTGCACTGGCTTAAACAGCGGCACTGAGGTTTTTGGAGCTTTTTTTTTTGTTTTTGCCCTGGAATCTATTTTCCTGGTTCTCTGTTCCGTCCCCTTTATAAACAGATGAATGGGCGAATTTCCGTGGCTCCAATAGCCAGCCAAAAGGGACCCCGGACGGGTGTATATTGTATGGAGTACTGCTGCTCCGGGGCGCTGAGAAAGTAGCCGCGCAGGGCAAAGCAGCTGCACCGGCGGGCAGAACCACACTGGCCGAAACAGCCGTGCTGGTGACCGTGGAGCTCCTCTGCCTGGGAGTTTCCTAGTCTGTGGGCAATAAAAATGCAGCATCCACTCACACTCTGCGTTTTCACTGGGAGCTGCTGTTTTAGAGCCATTACACCCTATACTCACATTTACTCAGGAACATCCAAACGCAGCTTTTAGAAGAAACACGTTTCTAACTCGATGAATCCAAACATAGGTGCAGCTTCCTAAGGTAAACGAACACACAGCATAGCAGTTTGAAATATATGTTTCTCCAGTGTTTTAGACTCGATCGTACCACTAATTTTTAAAAACCTGTATATGGCTGAAATATCTGTTTCTACATTGTCCAGAGAAAGGGTTTCACAACTGCTACATTCAAAATCAGTTTAATTCTGTAAGTTGAATATACACCTCGAAAATCATTCTGATATATAGCTCCGTTTTTGTTTTACAGCCAGATATTTCTCATTACACCCTATATTCCCATTCACTCAGGAATATCCAAACGGAGCTTTTACAAGAAACGTGTTTCTAACTCGATGAATCTAAACATAGATGCAACTTCCTAAGGCAAACGAAACCAGAGCAGAGCAGTTTGAAGTATACGTTTCTCCAGTGTTTTAGACTCCATCTTACCGCTAATTCCTATATATCTGTATATGGCTGGAAATATTTCTTTCTACATTCTCCAAAGAAAGGGTTACTGAACTGCTGCATTCACACATCAGTTTAAGGCTGTAAGTTGAACATACACCTTGACAATCAGTTTGCTAGATAGCTCCGTTTTTGTTTAGAGCCAGATATTTCTCATTACACCCTATACTCCCATTCACTCAGGAATATTCAATCGCTGCTTTTAGAAGAAACGTGTTTCTACTTCAATGAATCTAAGCATAGATGCAACTTCCTAAGGTGAACGATCACACAGCAGAGCAGTATGAAATATACGTTTCCTTGCCTACACCTCTGTCTTCAATGGTTTTGCCTAGATTTTCTTCTAGGGTTTTTATGGTGTTAGGCCTTATGTTTAAGTCTTTAATCCAGCTGGATTTAATTTATTGTAAGGTGCCAGGAAGGGGTCCAGTTTCTGCTGTCTGCACATGGCTAGCCAGCTTTCCCAACACCATTTATAGAACAGGGAATCCTTTCCCCATTGCTTGTTTTTGTCTGGTTTGTGAAAGATCAGATGGCTGTAGATATGTTGTGTTGCCTACGAGACCTCTGTTCTTTTCCATCAGCTTGTATCTCTGTTTTGGTACCAGTACCATGGTGTTAGATTACTGTATCTTTGTAGTATAGTTCGAAGTCCGGTAGTGTGATGCCTCCCGCTTTTTTCTTTTTGCTAAGAAGTGACTTGGCTATGTGGGCTCTCTTTTGGTTCCATATGAAATTTAAGGTGTTTTTTTCTAGTTCTGTGAAGAAGGCAAAGAACTAAAACAGATTTACAAGAAAAAAACTAACAAGCCCATTCAAAAGTGGGCAAAGGATATCAACAGACAATTTACAAAAGAAGACATACATGAGACCAACAAATATATGAAAATATGCTGATCATCACTGGTCATCAAAGAAATGCAAATCCAAACAACACTGAGATACCATCTCACCCAGTTAAAATGGCGATCACTAAAAAATCTGGAGACGACAGATGCTGGAGAAGATGTGGAGAAACAGGAACTCTTTTGCACTGTTGGTGGGAGTGTAAATTAGTTCAGCCATTGTGGAAGACTGTGTGGCGATTCCTCAAGGACCTAGAAATAGAAATTCAATTTGACCCAGCAACCCCATTACTGGGTATATATCCAAAGGATTACATATCGTTATAGTACATGTACTATAAAAACATGTGCACAGGAATGTTCATCACAGCAGTGTTAACAATAGCAAAGACCTAGAATCAACCCAAATGCCCATGGAAGACAGACTGGATAGGGAAAATGTGGCACATATACACCATGGAATATTATGCAACCATCAAAAACGATGAGTTTGGGTCCTTTGTAGGGACATGGATGAACCTGGAAACCATGATTGTCAGCAAAGTTACAGAAGAGCAAAAGATCAAACACTGCATGTTCTCACTCATAGGCGGGTGTTGAACAATGAGAACACATGGACACAATGAGGGGAGCACTACACACTGGGATCAGTAGGGGGGAAATAGGGGAGGGACGGTGGGGGGTGTGGAGCTGGGGAGAGATAGCAAGGGGAGAAATGCCAGATGTAGGTGATAGGGAGGAAGACATCAAATCACACTGCCACGTGTGTACCTATGCAACAATTTTGCATGTTCCTCACATGTACCCCAAACGTAAAATGCAATAAAATAAATAAATGGGGGAAAAAAAGAAATATACGTTTCTCCCATGTTTTAGACTCTATCTTACTGCTAATTCTTATATAACTGTATATGGCTGGAAATATCTGTTTCTACATTCTCCAAAGAAAGAGTTTCTGAACTGCTACATTCACACATCAGTTTAACTCTGTAAGGCGAATATACACCTCGACAATCATTCTGCTAGTTAGCTCCGTTTTTGTTTTAGAGCCAGATATTTCTCATTACAGCCTATATTCCCTTTCACTCAGGAATATCCAAATGCAGCTTTCAGAAGAAACGTGTTTCTAACTCGATGAATCTAAACATAGATGCAACTTCCTAAGGTGAATGAACACACAGCAGAGCAGTTTGAAATATACTTTTCTCCAGTGTTTCAGACTCGATCTTACCGCTAATTCTTATATACCTGTATATGACTGGAAACATCTGTTTCTACATTCTCCAAGGAAAGTGTTTCTGAACTGCTGCATTCACACATCAGTTTAACTCTGTACGTTGAATACAAACATTGAGAAGCCTTCTGCTAGATAACTCCGTTTTTGTTTTAGAGCCAGGTATTTCTCATTACACCCTATACTCCCATTCACTCAGGAATATCCAAACGCAGGTTTTAGAAGAAACGTATTTCTAACTCGCTGACTCTAAACATTGATTCAACTTCCCAAGCTGAATGAACACACAGCAGGGCAGTTAGAAAGATACGTTTCTGCCTTGTTTTAGAGTCGATCTTTCTTATATACCTGTATATGGCTATAAATATCTGCTTCTAGGTTCTCAAAGGAAAGGGCTTCTGATCTGCTACATTCACGCAACAGTTTAACTCCGAAAGAGTAATATACGCCTTGACAATCATTCTGCTAGGTAGCTCCCTTTTTGTTTTAGAGCCAGATAATTCTCATTACACGTTATAATCCCATTCACTCAGGAATATCCAAACGCAGCTTTTAGAAGAAACGTGTTTCTAACCCGTTGAATCTAATCATAGATGCAACTCCCTAAGGAAAACGGACGAACAGCTTAGCAGTATGAAAGATGCGTGTCTCCTGTGTTCTAGACGCGATATTTCTGCTAATTCTTATACCTGTATATAGCTGGAAATATCTGTTTCTAGATTCTCCAAAGAAAGGGTTTCTGAACTGCTACAGTCACACATCAGTTTAAGTCTGTAAGTTGAATATACACCATGAAAAACACTCTGCTAGTTAGCTCCCTTTTTGTTTTAGAGCCACATATTTCCCTTTACACCCTATACCCCCATTCATCTTGAAATATCTAAACGCAGCTTTTAGAAGAAACTGGTCTCTAACACGATGAATCTAAACACAGATGCAATTTCCAGAGGTGAACGAACACACAGTAGAGCAGTTTGAAATAAACGTTTCTCAACTGTATTAGACTCTGTCTTACCGCTAATTCTTATATACCTGTATATGACTGGAAATATCTGTTTCAATATTCTCCAAAGAAAGGGTTTCTGAACTGCTACATTCACAGAGCAGTTTAACTCTGTATGTTGAATATACGCCTTGACAATCATTCTGCTACATAGCTCCGTTTTTGTTTTAGGGCCAGATATTTCTCATTACACCCTATACTTCCTTTCACTCAGGAATATCCAAACGCAGCTTTTAGAGGAAACGTGTTTCAAACTCGATGGATCTAAACATTGATGCAACTTCCTAAGGTGAACAAACACTCAGCAGAGCAGTTTGAAATATACACTTTTCCAGTGTTTTAGGCTCGATCATACCCCTAATACTTATATACCTGTATATGGCTGGAATTATCTGTTGCTACATTCTCCCAAGAAAGGGTTTCTGAACTGCTACATTCACACATCAGCTAAACTCTGTAAGTTGAATACACACCTGAACAATGATTCTGCTAGACAGCTCCGTTTTTGTTTTAGAGCCAGATGTTTCTCATTACACCCTATACTCCCATTCACTCAGGAATACCGAAACGCCACTTTTAGGAGAAACGTGTTTCTAAGTGGATGAATCTAAACACAGTTGCTACTTCCTAAGGTGAACGAACACACAGCAGAGCACTTTGAAACATATGATTTTCCAGGGTTTTAGACTCGATTTTACCTCTGATTCTGATATACCTGTATATGGCTGGAAATATCTGTTTCTACATTCTCCAAAGAAAGGGTTTCTGAATTGCTACATTCACACATCAGTTTTAACTCTGTAAGTTGAATAAACACCTTGAAAATCATTCTGGAAGATAGCTGCGTTTTTGTTTTCAAGGCATTTATTTCTCATTACACCCTATACTCCCATTCACTCAGGAATACCGGAACGCCACTTTTAGAAGAAATGTGTTTCTAACTTGATGAATCTAAACATAGATGCTACTTCCTAAGGTAAAAGAACACACAGCAGAGCGGTTTGAAATATACACTTCTCCAGTGTTTTAGGCTTGATCATACCCCTAATTCTTATATACCTGTATATGGCTGGAGATATCTGTTGCTACATTCTCCAAAGAAAGGGTTTCTGAACTGCTACATTCACACTTGAGTTTATCTCTGTAAGTTGAA
>NW_022440442.1:0-7128 GCF_009761245.1 Sapajus apella
TTGTCCCCTGGACGTTGTGACACGTTTCAGTTTACCTCCTTTTCATTAGTGTGAGGGTGGGAAAGCCAGACAGGAGGGACTGTCAGTGGAGTAGGTCCCTGAAGAGATGAGAAATGATGAAACCAAAGGCCCAGAGAAGGCACTAGCCTCGTAGAGGAGGAGGGACCAGAACTCTCCTGAGACTGACGGGTAGGTACAAAGAGTATATGCCAAGTCAGAAGCTATGAGGGTCTAAGATTTTGTCCTATGTGCAAGTTAACAAGACAGCTTGTCCCATTTCATAAATGTTGGCAGAAAACACAGGCTTCTGGTCAGAGACAAAACAACAGATTATTACTCTCAGCAATAGTAGTAGGCGGAATAATACCTGGCACCAGTTCCCAAATCCCAGTTCTTACAGGGCAACATGATCGGGGCTAAGGTGGCCGGCACACGTGGTCGGTTGCATTATGGGAAGGGAAAGGGTTTCCGGAAAACCTGCCCATCTCCCTTTCCAGAAAGAGAGAGCTTTGTTACCTGAAAATATAAGCAAATCCTCCTTGACAAGGCAAGGGAGATGTCTCTATTTTTACTAATTTGTAATGTAAGAGACATTTCTATCTTTCCAAGGCTGCTTGCTTACCCTAACATTCTTGAGAAGACAGTCTAAATCTAATTGGCTGTTGGTGCTTAGACATCTAATGACTTGAGGGATTCGTGGAGAATCATTCCTCGTATGTGTGCAAACACTGATGAACTTGTGACTGGCTGAGAAAATAGCTAAGAATGTTATTATCTGATGGTTTCCATTTTTTCTTTTCGGTAAAGTACTGAGTAAGATTATCTGAGAAGAAAGGGTGCCGCAGGTGAAGAGGAGGCTTTTTGAAAAGCAATTGAGAATAGAAAAATAACTAAAGAAAATGTGAGGGGTCGTTGACTGAGATCCACGGAAAACTTGTCTAGCACCAAAGGGCAGTCAAGGTTGGTGACCATGTCCCACATGAAAAGTGAAGCCCTGCTGGGGATGGTGGTCTGCCTGTAATTCCAGCTACTTGGGAGACTAAGGTGGAGGATTACTTGAGTTTGAGGATGCAATGAGCTAGGATTATGCTACTGCACTCCAGCCTGGGCAACAGAGCAAGACCCTGTCTCTCTACATAAACATAAATAAGGCTTCCTAACCAGTGCTCAGTAGTGGGAAGCAGCAGAGACATCAGACTGAAGGTGAACAGAGGGGTCGGACGGGGTTGGGAGGACTGGAGGGCAGACACAAGAGAAACTATGAGGGTAGAGGGCAAGACAGTTTAGAGCAGAAGCCAGGGGGACTGAAGTGAGAGACGGTGAGATCCAGGCAGTGCTTTCTAACCCTTTGCACTTAGTGGCACACCAGGTAAACTGATTGACTGCAGCTGGAAGCAACTGACCTAGGGGCTCCAGCTGCCCCAGGAGACTGAGGGAATTTGTATTGCTATAAATCTGTAGCTCTTTCAGGATATCTTGGAAGGAAAGCTTGGAGCTAGGACTAGATGACATTTGCTAAAATTTGTTAAGGATTTTTGTGTCTCCGATGAGGGATATCAATCTTTTGTTTTCTTTTTCTTGTAATGTTTTGGTCTCAGGCTTTTAAAAAGTCAGGATGTTGTCCTCATTTAACGAGCTGGGAAGTGTTCCATTCTCCTTTATATTCTAGAAGAGCTTGTGTAGAATTTGTATGCTGACCTAGAGTTTTTGTGGGCAGGTTTTTTTTTTTGGGGGGGGGGACGGAGTTTCGCTCTTGTTACCCAGGCTGGAGTGCAATGGTGCGATCTCGGCTCACCGCAACCTCCGCCTCCTGGATTCAGGCAATTATCCTGCCTCAGCCTCCTGAGTAGCTGGGATTACAGGCACGCGCCACCATGCCCAGTTAATTTTTTGTATTTTTAGTAGAGACGGGGTTTCACCGTTTTGACCAGGATGGTCTCGATCTCTTGACCTCGTGATCCACCCGGTGGGCAGGTTTTTAATCACAGGTTCAGCTTAATAGATATAGGGCTATAGATTCAATACAATTTCAATAAAAATTCCAACAGGATGTTTCTGGTAGAGTTTCACAAATTGAGAGTAAAATTTATGTGCAATTGCAAAGGACCTACAATAGTCAAAATAATTTTGAAAAAGAACAAAGTTGGAGCATTTTTACCATGTGGTTTCAAGACCTACCCTAAAACCACAGCAATCGAGACCATGTGGCATGAGTGTGAAGACAGAGACATAAATCAGTGGAACAGAAGAGAGCCCAGAAATAGGTCCACACATATACGCTCAATTGATTTTTTAAATGAAGCTGCTGTGGCAATTCGTTGGAAAAAGAATAGCCTATTCAATAAATGATGCTGGCAACAACTGGACAAACATTTACACAAACCAACCAACCCCCCAGCCAAACTTTTATCACACAGCATTGACAAAGATCAACGAAACGGATCATAGATCTAACTGTAAAAATTAAAACTATAAAAATTCTGTAAGAAATTTTTAGAAGAAATTTAATGAGAGATGCAACACTCTTTTTAAGTACCAGATATTCCTTACTGTGGAGACAGCACCAAACCATGGAGGGGAAAAAGACCGGGAGAAATATCTGTGGAATGTATACCTGATAAAGGACTTAATCTAAGATACATAAAAGAACATTTATAATTCAATAATAAAATTATACACAAAAATGGGCAAATGGTCAGTTATTTGAAGAGACACTTTCCCAATGAAGGGATACATTAAAACTGCTCAGCATTCTCAGTCTGTAGGGAAGTGAGGTATACGACACACCTACTGCAGTGGATCACAAAAAACACACGCTGGACAATACGAAGTGCCAGCAAGAATATGCAACAACTGGAACTCACAAACACTGATTGTGAGAATGAAAAAATAGTACAGCACATTGGAAGACATTTTCATAATGTTCAACATACATTTACCATAATACCCAGCAACTTCGCTTCTAGGTATTTACTCAAGAGAAATGAAAACACCTGCTGTCACAAGTCTTGTCCTCAAGTCATGTACTTGTATGTGTAATAGCTTAAAACTGGAAATGGCTGAAATATCCATCCAAAGATGAATAAATTGTGACACATTCATACAATGGAATTCCACTCAGCCCTAAAAAGTAATTAACTACTCATGCATATAAAGCATGGATAAGCATCAGCTGCATCATACAAAGCAAAAGCAGCAAAACACAGAAGGCTACCCACTTCCACAGCACCCAGGAAAAGGCAAAACAATAGGGTTTGAAAGGGGAGGAAAGGATTGACTAAACAAAAGGGGGAAACTGTGTTTGTTCAGGAGCTGGCTCACAGCAATGCCTGGTGTGGGGAAGGACACAGAGGTCCCAGAGATCAACAGGGAGAGCAGGGGTCAGGGAAGGCTGACAACCACTGAAAGTTTGGCTGCTGGGCACAGCTTTCCTTTCAAAATTGAATTCCCGTAGGTCATGCTGCCCTAAAGTCCACCTGTCAGGTACGATGGAGCACTCCCATTCCTAGCCTCTCTGCTTGCCACTTCTCACCTAGGTCGGACGTGGCACAGCAAGTGTCCTTACTCTGAGATCTGAGTTCTCCCAGGAGCCTGGTTGCCTGTGAGAGCAGGTGGTGGGTGCAAGTGAGCCCCGACCCCAGGGAGCAGCACTAGAAATGCCCAGGCTTGGGAGACTTTAGTCCTAATGCAACCTCAACTCATTGGACGACCTCGGTATGTCCCAGCACCTATTTCCAGGGGACAAGGAATAGGAGGAGCAAGTACCAATCTACTGTGGGTTCTCGCCCTGCATGAAAAAACAACTGATGCCTTCTGGAGACCTATGGCATCACCTTCATGGCACTGGCTGACAGAGTTTGGATATCTGTCCCAAACCAAATCTCATATTGAATTGTAATTTCCAACTTGTTTTTACAGGCTTATAGGTGAAAAGGACTCATCTCCAGATGTGGCTTGGGATTGAATTAATGCTGGAACAAGTCAAGACTCTAGGGGATTATTGGGAAGGTATGATTGTATTTTACAATGTGAGAAGGATATGAGATCTGGGAGGTCCAGGGCAGAATGATATAGCCTAGATATTTGTCCCCATTCAAATCTTATATTGAGCTGTAATCCTCAGTACTGGAGGTGGGGCCTGGTGGCAGGTGTTTGGGTCGTGGGGGTGGGTCTCTCATGGTTTGGTGCTGTCTTCACAATAGGGAAGATCTGGTCTTTAAAAAAGTGTGTTGCATCTCTCATTTTTTTAAAAAATGAGGCTAGGTGCAGCAGCTTATGCCTGTAATCCCAGCAATTTGGGAGGCTGAGGCTGGGGGATCACCTGAGGTCAGGAGTTCAAGACCAGCCTGGCCAACATGGTAAAATGCTGTCTCTACTAAAAATACAAAAAATTAGCCAGTGTGGGGGTGGGCGCCTGAAATCCCAGCTACTCAGGAGGCTGAGGCAGGAGAATCACTTGAACCCAGGAGGCAGAGGTTGCAGTGAGCAAGATTATGGCAGTGCCCTCCAGCCTGGGCAACAAGAGTGAAGATTTATCTTTAAAAAAAAAAAGATAACGGTATTCACAGCAACCTGTATGAAATTGGAGACCATTTTTCTAAGTGAAGTAATTCAGGAATGGAAAATCAAACATTGTGTGTCCGCACTCATAGGTGGGAGCTAAGCTATGAGGAGGCACAGACGTTAAGAATGCCACATTGGACTTTGGGGACTTTTGGGAAAGACGGGTGGCAAGGGATAAAAGACTACACATTGGGTACAGTGTACACTGCTAGGTGATGAGTGCACCAAGATCTCAGAAATCGCCACTAAAGAGCTAATTCATGTAACCAAACACTACCTGTTGCCCAAAAAACCTATTGAAATAATTTTTTAATTGTACTTTAGGTTCTGGAGTACATGTGCAGATCATGTAGGATTGTTGCATAGATACTTACATGGCAAGGTGGTTTGATGCCTCCATCTCCCCGTCACTTATATCTGGCATTTCTCCTCATGTTACCTCTCCCCAACCTCCCCACCCCCAGCTGTCCCTCCCCTAACCCCTCCAGAAGAACTCAGTGTGTGATGCTCCCCTCCCTGTGTCCATGTGTTCTCATTGTCCAACATCCATCTATGAATGAGAACATGCAGTGTTTGATTTTCTGTTCTTGTGTCAGTTTGCTGAGAATGATGGTTTCCAGATTCATCCACGTCCCTACAAAGGATACAAACTCATCACTTTTTATGGCTGCGTAGTATTCCATGGTGCATATGTGCCATTTTCCTTGTCCAGTCTATCATCGATGGACATTTGGGTTGGTTCCAGGTCTTTGCTAATGTAAACAGTACCACAGTGAACATACATGTGCATGTGTCTTTATAATAAAACAATCTATAATCCTTTGGGTATAGAGAACTAAGACAGGTTTACAAGAAAAAAACAAGCCCATTCAAAAGTGGGCAAAGGATAAGAACAGACACTTTTCAAAAGAAGACATATATGAGGCCAACAAACATAATAAAAATTGCTCATCCTCA
Organism: Sapajus apella; assembly: GCF_009761245.1. Classification (NCBI taxonomy): domain Eukaryota; kingdom Metazoa; phylum Chordata; class Mammalia; order Primates; family Cebidae; genus Sapajus; species Sapajus apella. The sequence goes on from NW_022440442.1 coordinate 5,521, forward strand.
CTGGTCATTAGAGAAATGCAAATGAAAACTACATTGAGATACCATCTCACGCTAGTTAGAATGGTGATCATTAAAAAATCTGGAGACAACAGATGCTGGAGAGGATGTGGAGAAATAGGAACACTTTTACACTGTTGGTGGGAGTGTAAATTAGCTCAACCATTGTGGAAGACAGTGTGGCGATTCCTCAAGGACCTAGAAATAGAAATTCCATTTGACCCAGCAATCCCATTACTGCGTATATATCCAAAGGATTATAAATTGAAATAAAAAAAGAGGACAATCCAAGAGAGCCGTTTAGGAACAGCTCAGGATTGCAGCTCCCAGTGAAAGCGCAGAGGGTGAGTGGACGCTGCGTTTTTATTGCCCACAGACTAGGAAATTCCCGGGCGGAGGTGCTCCACGGTCGCCAGCGCGGCTGTGCCGGCCGTAGCCGCTGCTTTGCCCCGCGCGGCTGCTTTGTCGGTGCCCCGGAGCCGCGGTTCTCCTTACAAAATACACCGGTCCGGGGGCCCTTTTGGCTGGCAATTGGAGCCACGGGAAGTCGCCCATACGCTGGTTCAAAAAGGGGACTGAGCAGAGAACCAGGACAGTAGATTCCAGGGCAAAAAAAAAAAAAAAAAAGCGCCACAAACCTCAGTGCCGCTGTTTAAGCCAGCGCAGTGAGTGGCCGCAGGGGAAAACAAACAGACCCCGGCGCCTCTCTAACAGGCGACAGGAACACAAACTTAAAAAAGCCTCTGAGGCAGGGAGGCAGGCAATCAGGCTCGGCTGGTCCCACCCCCACAAAAGAACAGCAACCAGAAACTCCGGATTGAGACTTTCACAGCAAGCACAGCTGAATCCAGGACGGTCCAGCTCTGTGGGGGAGGGGCGTCCGCCATTAACAAGGCAGCCCGCCATTGCCAAGGAAACCCGCCATTGCTGAGGCAGCCCGCCGTTGCCAAGGCAACCCGCCACAGCAGAGAGACTCCGCCCCAACAGAGGCGGGCCACCATCGCCAAAGCAGTTCTAACAACACCCATATAAACAGGACTGCAGGGAAGTTCACTCCTCAGCGGGGCGGAGCCCACAGCAGCTCAGCAAAGCTGCTATAGGCCAACAGTGACTAGGCTGCCTCCTTGCTGGGCTGGGCAGGTCTGAAGGAAAAAAAAAAAAAAAAGAAGGCGGCAGCATAACGGAAACTCATAAATAAAGCCCTAAATCCCTGGGACAGAGCACCTGGGAACAAAAAGCAGTTTATGAGTTCTGCTGCAGCAGACCTAAAATTACCTGCCCAGCAGCTCTGAATGAACAACAGCAGAGCTCGCAGCTCACCATTTGAGCTCCTATAAAGAAGAGACCATCTCCTCAAGCAGCTCCCTGACCCCTATATATCCAAAAAGACACCTCATAAAAGAGAGATCAGATTGACACTAGGCGGGTATCCTTCTGGGACAAAGACCGCAGAAGAAGAAAACTGGTAAGAACCCTTGCTGTTCAGCAGCTGCTGCAGGTGAACCCCAGGCAAGCAGGGCCTGGAGTGAACCTCAGCAGACCTACAGCAGATGGGCCAGACTGTCAGAAGGAAAACCAAGAAACAGAAATAACCTCATCATCAACAAACAG
>NW_022440443.1:0-7127 GCF_009761245.1 Sapajus apella
GAAATATCTGTCTTCAGATTCTCGAAGCAAAGGATTTCTGAACTGCTGCAAACACACATCAGTTTAACTCTGTAATTTGATAGCACAGCTTGACAACCATTCTGCTAGATAGCTGCGTTTTTGTTTTAGAGCAAGACATTTCTCATTACGGCCTTTAGTCTCAGTCATTCTGGAATATCCAAAGGCAGCTTTTAGAAGAAACGTGTTTCTAACTTGCTGAATCTAAACATAGATGCAACTTCCTAAGGTGAACGAACACAAAGCAGAGCAGTTTGAACTTGACGTTTATACTGTGTTTTAAATGCAGTCTTACTGCTAGGTCTTAAATGCCTGTGTAAGGCTGGAAATATCTATTTCCAGATAACCCAAAGAAACGATTTCAGAACCTATGCACACACACATCAATATAACTCCCTATGATGATATTAGAACTTGACAACAATTCTGCTAGATAGCTGCGTTTTTGTTTTAGAGCAAGATGTTTCTGATTACGGCCTGCAGGCTCTTTCACAGTGGAATATCCAAATGCTGCTTTTAGAAGAAACGTGTTTCAAACTTGCTGAATCTAAACATAGATGCAACTTCCTAAGGTGAACGAACACAAAGCAGAGCAGTTTGTACTAGAGGTTTCTCCAGTGTTTTAAACGCAGTCTTACTGTTAGTTCTCATATGCGTGTATGTGGCTGGAAATATCTGTTTCCAGATTCTCGAAGCAAAGGATTTCAGAACTGCTGCAAACACACATCAGTTTCACTCTGTATGTTGATTGCACAGCTTGACAATCATTCTGCTAGATAGCGACGTTTTTATTTTAGAAAAAGATGTTTCTGATTACGGCCTGCAGGCTCTTTCATACTGGAATATCCAAACGCAGCTTTTAGAAGAAACGTGTTTCTAACTCGCTGAATCGAAACATAGATAGAACTTCCTAAGGTGAACGAACACAAAGCAGAGTAGGTTGAACTAGACGTTTCTCCTGTGTTTTGAACGCAGTCTTACTGCTAGGTCTGAAATGCTGGGGTAAGGCTGAAAATATCTGCTTCCAGATTCCCCATAGAAAAGATTTCAGAAACTCTGCAAACACACATCAATTTAACTCAATAAGATGATTTTATAGCTTGACAACCATTCTGCTAGATAGCTGCGTTTTTTTTTTAGAGCAAGATATTTCTCATAACAGCCTTTAGTCTCATTCACTTTGGAATATCCAAACGCGGATTTTAGAAGAAAAGTTTCTCTAATTCGCTGAATCTAAACATAGAGGCAACTTCCTAAGGTGAACGAACAAAAAGCAGAGCAGCTTGAGAAAGATGTTTCTCCAGTGTTTTAAACGCAGTCTTAATGGTATTTCTCATATGCCTGTATATGGTTGGAAATATCAGTTACCAGATTCTGAAAGCAAAGGATTTCTGAACTTCTGCAAACACAAGTCAGTTTAACTATGTAAGAAGATTGTACAGCTTGAAAACCATTCTGCTAGATAGCTGCGTTTTTGTTTTGGAGCAAGATATTTCTCATTACAGCCTATAGTCTCAGTCATTATACAATATCCAAACGCAGCTTTTAGAAGAAACGTGTTTCTAACTAACTGAATCTAAACATATATGCAACTTCCTAAAGTGAGCGAACACAAAGCAGAGCAGTTTGAAATAGACGTTTCTCCAGTGTTTTAAACGCAGTCTTACTGCTAGTTTTTATAAGCCTGTAAATGGCTGGAAATATCTGTTTCCAGATTCTCCATCGAAAGGATTTCTGAACTACTGCACACACACGTCAGTTTATCTCTGTAAGCAGATTGTACAGCTTGACAACCATTCTGCTAGATAGCTGTATTTTTGTTTTAGAGCAAGATATTTCTCATTACGGCCCTTAGTCACAGTCATTCTGGAATACCGAAACGCAGCTTTTAGAAGAAACGTGTTTCTAACTCGCTGAATCTAAACATAGATGCAACTTCCTATGGTGAACGAACACAAAGCAGAGCAGTTTGAACTAGCTGTTTCTCCAGTGTTTTAAACGCAGTCTTACTGACAGTTCACTTATGCCTGCATATGGTTGGAAATATCTGTCTCCAGATTCTCGAAGCAAAGGATTTCTGAACTGCTGCAAACACACATCAGTTTAACTCTGTATGTTGATTTCACAGCTTGACAACCATTCTTCTAGATAGCTGCGTTTTTGTTTTAGAGCAAGATATTTCTCATTACCGCCTTTAGTGTCTGTCATTCTGGAATATCCAAACGCAGCTTTTAGAAGAAACGTGTTTCTAATTCGCTGAATCTAAACATAGATGCAACTTCCTGAGGTGAACGAACACAAAGCAGAGCAGTTTGAATTAGACGTTTCTCCAGTGTTTTAAACGCAGCCTTACTGTTAGTTCTCATATGCCTGTAAATGGCAGGAAATATCTGTCTCCAGATTCTCGAAGCAAAGTATTTCTGAACTGCTGCAAACACACATCAGTTGAACTCTGTATGTTCATTGCACTGCTTGACAACCATTCTGCGAGATAGCTGCGTTTTTGTGTTAGCGCCAGATATTTCTCATTATTGCCTTTAGTCTCAGTCATTCTGGAATATCCAAACGCAGCTTTTAGAAGAAACGCGTTTCTAACTCGCTAAATCTAAACATAGATGCAACTTCCTAAGAAGAATGAACATAAAGCAGAGCAGTTTGAACTAGACGTTTCTCCAGTGTTTTAAACGCAGTCTTACTGTTAGTTCTCATATGCCTGTATATGGCTAGAAATATCTGTCTTCAGATTCTCGAAGCAAAGGATTTCTGAACTGCTGTAAACACACATCAGTTTAACTCTGTATGTCGATTGCACAGCTTGACAACCATTCTGCTAGATATCTGCGTTTTTGTTTTAGAGCAAGATATTTCTCATTATCGCCTTTAGTCTCAGTCATTCCTGAATATACAAACGCAGCTTTTAGAAAAAACGTGTTTCTAACTCGCTGAATGTAAACATGGATGCAACTTCCTAAGGTGAACGAACACAAAGCAGAGCAGTTTGAACTTGACGTTTGTCCTGTGTTTTAAATGCAGTCTGATTGCTAGGTCTAAAATGCCTCTGTAAGGCTGGTAATATCTGTTTCCAGGTTACACGAAGAAAAGATTTCAGAACCTCTGTACACACACATCAATTTGACTCCATAAGATGATTTTACAACTTGACAACCATTCTGCTAGATAGCTGCGTTTTTGTTTTAGAGCAAGATGTTTCTGATTACGGCCTGCAGGCTCTTTCACACTGGAATATCCAAATGCTGCTTTTAGAAGAAACGTGTTTCTAACTCGCTGAATATAAACATAGAGGCAACTTCCTAAGGTGAACGAATAGAAAGCAGTGCAGTTTGAACTAGACTTTTCTCCTGTGTTTTAAACGCAGTCTTTCAGCTTGGTCTTAAATGACTGTATAAGGCTGGAAATATCTGTTTCCAGATTCTCCAACGACAGAATTTCTGAACTACTGCACACACGAGTCAGTTTAACTCTGTAAGAAGATTGCACAGATTGACAACCATTCTACAAGACAGCTGCGTTTTTGTTTTAGAGCAATATGTTTCTGATTACGGCCTACAGGCTCTGTCAAACTGGAATATCCAAACTCAGCTTTTAGAAGAAACTTGTTTCTAACTCGCTTAATCTAAACATAGATGCAACTTCCTAAGGTGAATGAACACAAAGCAGAGCAGTTTGAACTAGATGTTTCTCGTCTGTTTTAAACTCAGTCTTACTTCTAGTTCTTATAAGCCTGTGTATTGCTGGAAATATCTGCTTCCAGATTCCCCAACGAAAGGATTTCTGAACTAATGCACACACACGTCAGTTTAACTCTGTGAGAAGATTGTACAGCTTGACAACCATTCTGCTAGATAGCTGGGTTTTTGTTTTCGAGCAAGATATTTCTCATTACGGCCTTTAGTCTCAGTCATTCTGTAATATCCACATGCAGCTTTTAGAAGAAACGTGTTTCTAACTCGCTGAATCTAAACATAGATGCAACTTCCTAAGATGAACGAACACAAATCAGAGCAGTTTGACCTTGGTGTTTATCCCGTGTTTTAAACGCAGTCTTACTGCTAGGTCTCAAATGCCTCTGCAAGGCTGGAGATATCTTTTTCCAGATTACCCGAAGAAAAGATTTCAGAACCTCTGCACACACAAATCAAGTTAACTCCATAAAAAATTTTACAACTTGACAACCATTCCGCTAGATAGCTGCGTTTTTGTTTTAGAGCAAGATGTTTCTGATTACGGCCTGCAGGCTCTTTCACACTGGAATATCCAAATGCTGCTTTTAGAGGAAACGTCTTTCTAACTCGCTGAATCTAAACATAGATGAAACTTCCTAAGGTGAACGAATAGAAAGCAGTGCAGTTTGGACTAGACGTTTCTCCTGTGTTTTAAACGCAGTCTTACCGCTAGGTCTTAAATGTCTGTATAAGGCTGGAAATATCTGTTTCCAGATTCTCCAATGAAAGGATTTCTGAACTACTGCACACGCACATCAGTTTCCCTCTGTAAGAAGATTGTACAGCTTAACAACCATTCTGTTAGATAGCTGCGTTTTTGTTTTAGAGCAAGATATTTCTCATTACGGCCTTTAGTCTCAGTCATTCTGGTATATCCAAACACAGCTTTTAGAAGAAACGTGTTTCCAGCTAGCTGAATCTAAACATAGATGCAACTTCCTAAGGTGAAAGAACACAAAGCAGAGCAGTTTGAACTAGAGGTTTCTCCAGTGTTTTAAACGCAGTCTTACTGTTAGTTCTCATATGCCTTTATGTGGCTGGAAATATCTGTTTCCAGATTCTCGAAGCAAAGGATTTGAGAACTGCTGGAAACACACATCAGTTTAACTCTGTTTGTTGATTGCACAGCTTGACAACCACTCTGCGAGATCGCTGTGTTTTTGTTTTAGAGCAAGATGTTTCTAATTACGGCCTACAGGCTCTTTCACACTGGAATATCCAAACGCTGCTTTTAGAAGAAACGTGTGTCTAAGTCGCTGAATCTAAACATAGATGTAACTTCCTAAGGTGAACGAACACTAAGCAGAGCAGTTTAAACTTGACGTTTATCCTGTGTTTTTAATGCAGTCTGACTGCTAGGTCTTAAATGCCTTTGTAAGGCTGGAAATATCTGTTTCCAGGTTACACGAAGAAAAGATTTCAGAACCTCTGCACACACACATCAATTTAACTCCATAAGATGATTTTACAACTTGACAACCATTCTGCTAGATAGCTGCGTTTTCGTTTTAGAGTAAGATGTTTCTGATTACGGCCTGCAGGCTCTTTCACACTGGAATATCCAAATGCTACTCTTAGAAGAAACGTGTTTCTAACTCGCTGTATACAAACATAGATGCAACTTCCTAAGGTGAACGAATAGAAAGCAGTGCAGTTTGAACTAGACTTTTCTCCTGTGTTTTACACGCAGTCTTACAGCTTGGTCTTAAATGACTGTATAAGGCTAAATATATCTGTTTCCAGATTCTCGAACGAAAGAATTTCTGAACTACTGCACACACACGTTGGTTTAACTCTGTAAGAAGATTGTACAGCTTGACAACCATTCTGCTAGATAGCTGCGTTTTTGTTTTAGAGCAAGTATTTCTCATTACGGCCTTTAGTCTCAGTCATTCTGGAATATCCAAACGCAGCTTTTAGAAGAAACGTGTTTCTAACTCACTGAATATAAACATAGATGCAACTTCCTAAGGTGAACGAACACAAAGCAGAGCAGTTTGAACTAGACTTTTCTCCAGTGTTTTAAAGGCAGTCTTACTGCTAGTTCTCATATGCCTGTATATGGCTGGAAATATCTGTTTCCAGATTCTCGGAGCAAAGGATTTCTGAACTGTTGCAATCACACATCAGTTTAACTCTGTATGTTGATTGCACAGCTTGACAAACATTTTGCTAGATAGCTGCGTTTTGTTTTAGAGCAAGATATTTCTCATTAGCGCCTTTAGTCTCAGTCATTATGGAATATCCAAACGCAGCTTTTAGAAGAAACGTGTTTCTACCTCGCTGAATCTAAACATACATGCAACTTCCTAAGGTGAACGAACACAAAGCAGGGCAGTTTGAACTTGACGTTTTTCCTGTGTTTTAAACGCAGTCTGACTGCTAGGTCTTAAATGCCTGTGTAAGGCTGGAAATATCTGTTTCCAGGATACCCGAAGAAAAGATTTCAGAACCTGTGCACACACACATCAATTTAACTCCGTGAGATGGTTTTACCACTTGACAACCATTCTGCTAGATAGCTGCGTTTTCGTTTTAGAGCAAAATGTTTCTGATTACGGCCTACAGGCTCTTTCAAACTGGAATATCCAAACGCAGCTTTAGAAGAAACGTGTTTCTAACTCGCTGAATCTAAACATAGATGCATCTTCCTAAGGTGAATGAACACAAAGCAGAGCAGTTTGAACTAGATGTTTCTCGTCTGTTTTAAACTCAGTCTTACTTCTAGTTCTTATAAGCCTGTATATTGCTGGAAATATCTGCTTCCAGATTCTCCAAGGAAAGGATTTCTGAACTACTGCACACACACGTCAGTTTAAATCTGTAAGAAAATTGTACAGCTTGACAACCATTCTGCTATATAGCTGCGTTTTAGTTTTAGAGCAAGATGTTTCTGATTACGGCATGAAGGCTCTTTTACACTGGAATATCCAAATGCTGCTTTTAGAAGAAACGTGTTTCTAACTCGCTTAATCTAAACATAGATGCAACTTCCTAAGGAGAATGAATAGAAACCAGTGCAGTTTGAAGTACACGTTTCTCCTGTGTTTTAAATGCAGTCTTACCGCTAGGTCTTAAATGCCTGTATAAGGAGGGAAATATCTGTTTCCAGATTCTCCAACGAAAGGATTTCTGAACTACTGCACACACACGTCAGTTTAACTCTGTAAGAAGATTGTACAGATTGACAACCATTCTGCTGGATAGCTGCGTTTTTGTTTTAGAGCAAGATGTTTCGCATTACGGCCTTTAGTCTCAGTCATTCTGGAATATCCAAACGCAGCTTTTAGAAGAAACGTGTTTCTAATTCGCTGAATCTAAACATAGATGCAACTTCCTGAGGTGAACGAACACAAAGCAGAGCAG
>NW_022440444.1:0-7126 GCF_009761245.1 Sapajus apella
ACTACAAATCTACCTGGCTCTACTCCAACCCTGTGGCCTGGAGACTCCCTTAGGGAAGTGTCTGAGTGTGCATTCATCAAACGGCTGCTTTTGTTTATTTTCTTCCTCTCATTGGTCACTGCCTTTGTTGCCTGATGTCAAACAGCTTAAAATGTGTTTAAGAAGTTTCACTGTGAAAGAAACAAACAAACCCATCCAAAAGTGGGCAAAGGATATAAACAGACACTTTTCAAAAGAAGACATGTATGAAGCCAACAAACATATGAAAAAATACTCAGTGTGACTGGTCGTTAGAAAAATGCAAATGAAAACCACATTGAGATACCACCTCACACCAGTTAGAATGGCGATCCTTAAAAAATCTGGAGACCACAGATGCAGGATAGGATGTGGAGAAATAGGAACACTTTTACACAGTTGGCAGGAGTGTAAATGAGTTCAACCATTGTGGAAGACAGTGTGGTGATTCCTCAAGGATCTACAAATAGAAATTCCATTTGACCCAGAAATCCCATTACTGGGTATATACCCAAAAATTATAAATCATTCTATTATGAAGACACATGCACATGTATGTTTTTTGCAGCACTGTTTGCAATAGCAAAGACCTGGAACCAACCCAAATGCCCATCAACAATAGACTAGAAGATGAAAATGTGGCACATGTACACATTGGAACACTATGCAGCCATAAAAAATGATGAGTTCTTGTCCTTTATAGGACATGGATGAAACTGTCATTCTCAGCAAACTGACACAAGAACAGAAAATCAAACACCACATGTTCTCACTCATGGGGTGTTGAACAATGCGAACATGTGGACACAGAGAGGGCAGCATCACACACTGGGGTCTGTTTTTGGGGGCTAAGGGAGGCATAGTGGGAGGGAGGGATAATGTAGGGAGAAATGTCAGGTATAGGTGATGCGGGGATGGAGGCAGCAAACCACCTTGCCATGAATGTACCTATGCAACAATCCTGCATGATCTGCACATGTACCCCAGAATCTAAAGTACAATTTTTAAAAAAGACATTTCACTGTGGTTTCCAGCTATTTCTGGTGGAAAGATACATCTGGTCTCAGTTGTTACACCTTGTATGAAAGTGATCACCTTCAACACAGTTATTCAAACTAATGTTATGATGTCCACTGAGGTTTATCTTGCAATATTTACATATAGATAACCAACAGACACTTTTGTAGAAATGATACAGCTTATATATATTATACATACATGATATATAGCATATACTATATAGATAGTATTTGGCAAAATGGCCACATGGTTAGGGTGACCCACGGAGGCTCTGCCCCACGTGGGTCCCTGCTTTGGCTGGTTAGGGTTAGCGTGTCCATCCTCAAAGGGTTAGGTGCTGTTGATGTTTATGGCCTGCCACACCCTCTGCCTGTCTCTCAGTGTCCAGAATGCTGAAGCAGCTCCATAAAGGAGGGAAGATCTCAAATTTTCTTATGGAGGAGACAGAAATATATACATGATCTTTGGTAAAATTAGCTACAGACCAATATTCCTAATATTCATAAATATACCACCTGCCCAATAATAATCAACTATCTTCCACAAGACTTTAAAAGAATCACACACCATTACCAATTCAAATTTACTTTGAGATGCAGCAATAATTCAATGTCCTCAAATCAATAAATTTGGTATGCCAAATTAAGAGAATAAAAGGAAAAATTCCATTAACTTCTCACCAGACGCAAAAAATTACATTTTAAAATGCAAAGTTTCATGATAAAAACTCTTTACAAAGTAGTTATACAAGAAAATAACCTGTAAATAATAAAAGTCATTATGAAAAACCATAGCTATTAACCTACTTACTAGTGAAAGATTAAAATATTTTTTTCCAATATTTGTAACAAGGCAACAATAAACTTGGAGACATCTTACTCCTAAATTTCAAAATTAATTACAAAATTGAGTAATAAAAACAAGATGTTATTGGCATAAATACATGTAGAGAGGTCAGAAAGAAGCTGATATATTAATGGCAAATTAATTTCCAAGGTGAAAACCAAGAATATATAATGACTAAGTCATAGTCTCTCCCAAAGAGGGTATTAGAAAAGCTGGATTTACACATGGAGAGAATTAAGAATTTTGGGTTAGAATTAATACAAAAATCAATTCTAAATGAGTTAAAGTGTTAAACGTATGGCCTGCAATTGTAAAATTTTCTCTCCAGAAAAAAAAATAGAAATGATTTTCTACGTTTTACATTAAAAACACAGACAACAAAAGCAGAATTGAACAAGTGGGACAACCTCAGAATAGAAAGTTCCTGCAAAGCAAGGAAAAAATTCCAACCTACAGAAGGGAGAATATAGTTGCAAGCCATGCATCTGAAAAAGTGTGAACATCCAAGCTATACATGTACATTTTAAAACCTTGCTACCAAAATGATCATAGCCTAATTGTAAGATGTTCAGTTTTACACCTTACAAAATTGTAAGAACACAGATCTCATGTTAAAGTTCCTTCTCCCTGGGCAGGTATACATTTTAGGGTATATTTGGCTAGGCTATACTTTGCAGTTAGTCAATCCAACACTAACCTAGATGGTGTTGCAAATATACTTTATAAATGTTACTAAAAGTGTCATCAGCTGACTCTAGGTAGGAAGATTGTCATTGATAACCTGGGTGGGCCTGATTTCATCAGAGCAGAACTGGAGTAGGTGACATTCCATGGTGATTGTCACCGCAGCTCTCTCTGCGACGTCCAGCCTGCACGTACTGATGACCTGTCTCATGGACATTGTACGTCCCTTGCCATCCCCTCAAACTGTCATCCTCTATGTCTCACAGAAAAGTGGTGTGTCCATCAGTAGTTTGTCAAACCTGAAAAACAGGCAGAAAAAAAGACAAAAAAATAATATTTATTTGAGGATGGCCATCACAATGGGAACATGCATTCAGGGAAATGAAGACCAGGGCTTTGAAAGAAAAATGAGGAGGGTTACATGAACAGTTTGAGACAATTATCCTGGGATAGAAGGATGAACAACAAGGGTGATGTCAGTGTAAGGTTGGACAGGCAGTTGCTGGGCAGATGTACCTGGAGAAGAAATTAATTTATATTTTTTGTGGCCTTTGTGCAAGGTTGTGGTTTTGCAGTCTATTTATGAAAGTTCTTGTTATCAGGGATGAGTGTGAGAACCCTCCCTCATGGCCTTCTCCAGCTTCATTCACTGGTGGCTCCATTTTGATTCTGACAACATTGACACCCACTTCATAACACTACTGCTGAAGAAGGTGACTCAATGACAGTTTGCCCAGCACAGGATCAATTCCACATCCACATCTCATGTTGACCAAGTAAGCTTATCCCCTGCAGTTCCCATGGGCTGTATACATTCCCAGATGAGTCTAAACACAACACAGTGGAAGCTCCTGAGCAATGGGAGTGATGAAAGTCTCATCAGTCTCTCCCATGTGGCTGCAGGAGCCATAGCCTGAGACCCACCTGTGCTCTAGGAAAAGAGCTTCAGCTGTGGAATTTAGATCACAGAAGCCACATTTAATTTTTCAGGGAGCACAGAAGGCCAATGAAAAAGGAAGAACAACAACTAAAAAGAAAAAGGTAAAACATAGATGGCATGCAAAAGCATCATCAGATCAGTGCTGATTGCGATTGTCACACTGTAGTGTCAGGAGAAGGATCAGACGTGAAACCTGTGAGGTTCTACATGACACTGACCCTGGCCGGGGTTCTCTCTTTGCTCTAATCAGAATCCCTAAAGACTATTCTATTCAGGGAACCTTTCTGCAGTTCCCGTCCTGAGTCTGAATGGAGAAGTCTCACCAGGAACTCCTGAGCTTCCTCAGGACTCTGATCCTGGTGACCGTGGTTGAGGACTTTTCATGTCTGTAAGCATCACTCTGCATTTTGTGGATGCGAGAAAAGATTTTCATATTAAAATAATAATTTTAAAAATACGTAGAGATGACACTGGTAATCACAGAATTCTGAACTTAGGGGTCACTAGAGAAACTATAAGAGGAAGATGAAGTCCCACATCCTGACAGGAAGTCAGTCTCCCTGTGCACATGCCTCTGGGTTTGAGCGCCCCCTGCAGCTGATTCCCCCCCAGCATTCTTGCAGGGAGGTTTGTGGCTGGGCTCACACTGACTTCCCCTCACTGTGTTTCTTTCGCACAGTAATAGACAGCCGTGTCTTCAGCTCTCAGACTGTTCATTTGAAGATACAAGAAGTTCTTGCCATTGTCTCTGGAGATGGTGAATCTGCCCTTCACGGAGTCTCCATAGTATGTGCTACCACCAGCACTAATAGCTGAGACCCACTCCAGACCCTTCCCTGGAGCCTGGCGAACCCAATCCATGTCATAGCTACTGAGGGTGAATCCAGAGGCTGCGCAGGAGAGTCTCAGGGACCCCCCAGGCCGAACCAAGCCTCCCCCAGACTCTACCAGCTGCACCTGACACTGGACACCTGCAAACACAGAGACATCAAGGTCAGAAACTGTCACACATATCCGCTGTTTCTCTCACTCATGTCCACTCAGAATCAATATCTCTATTTTTCCATGAATCACCTTTTAAAATAGCAACAAGAAAAACCCAGGTCAGCCCAAACTCCATGGTGAGTCCTCTGTGTTCGGTGCTGATCACCGAATAGAAACACCTGGTAATCCCAAGGCTGGGGCTCCTCTTCCAGAGCTGCAGGGTCCAGGCTGGGCTGGTTTTCATCAGGAGAGGGAGGGCCCTATTTGCATGTCTGCTACTATATAGCAAGCTCTGGGGCTGGACGCCTGAGGAGAGGGCAGGGCCCAGAGCAGATGAGAGTGTCCTGGGGGATTTTGATGACAATGATTGTGTTTGGGAAAATGTGCTGTCTTATTGTGAAACCATTCTGTTATAAATATTTAACAACTATCGCATTTTTAATTATGTTTACCTATGTGTATAAATGGTGTTATTTAGAAGTCAGTGGTTTCTTCATTTACAGATGTAAAAGTGAACCCACACATGGAGGGGCTGTGTATGTGTCTAGGGGCTCATATCTGCCATGAGTGAGTCCCAGTATCCAGGACTATGCTCCTCACAGCTGGCCTCGATTGCTCTCTTAGCCAACACAGGACAGAGCAAAACAGGCCTAGCGTGGTTTGCAGAATCCACTTCTTGTCACAAGAACCTGTGTGATTTTGCTGCATTTCTCTAAAAATACTGAGACAACTAGGCTTCAGAAAGATAAATTTTTAGGTATATGTGACATTTAAAATGTTTATTCATTCCTTCCTATCATCCCTTTTTTGGTATAAAATTTCAGTTGTTTACGTGTAATGAATTTCATGAGTTTTGACAAATAATAAAATTCACATATTTACCTTGTACAATAGTAAACTTTGAAAAAAACCTGTTTTCAAGAAGGTGTTGAATCAATTCCCATCAGCATTCCTCTTGTTCTATTATATATATATTTTTTGTTTTTTCTCCATGTCTTCTACCATTATTTGTAAAATTACTGATATTTTCATATTTCTGTAGTTTTTATTTTCTAAAATTTATAGGAATGAAATAATATAGTATATACTATTATCTACTTGGATTATTTTTCTCAAGAGAAATGCTGAGAATTAAATCTTTTTGTTGTGTGTATTTAATGGGTAGCATTTCAGCAAACAAATGTAGTGTAATTTGATTTTTCTATTATGTTGCTAATTGATATTTGAAATTTGTATTACTTTGGGTCTTACTAATAAATCTGCTACTCAGCTTGGTAATTTATATAGATGGTAAATTATATGTGAATTATAGAAATACATTTCTTTTTACAACAACAATAACAGATAAACAAGAGAATGTGCTGTTTGGCAAATTTTCCTTAATATTTTAGATATTTGAAGTTATGAGCTAGAAAACAAATCTGTAAATGAAAGAGTACCTGAGACTAATCTGAATAGATTTGGGACCTTCATTTTTCCAGGATTAAGGAAATGCAGTGACACAGCCTCAGGGAGTCCTGATGATGTGGCCCAAGGTGTCTGACAGGACTTGGTTTATACAATTTAGGGAGACATGAGACATTAATGCATGTATGTAAGATGTACATTGGTTTGGTTTAGAAGCAGAACAACTCGAAATGGGGAGATAATTTCCAGGTCATAGGTAGGTAGGAGACAAATGGTTCATTCTTTTGAGTTTCTGATTAGCCTTTAACTGAATGCACAACTTACAGAAATAGTCAGGTAGGCCTTAGCCTGGCTTAGTCAAACAATACAGCAAAGGTAGCAATCAGATATGCATTTGACTTACATGAGCAGAGAGGTGACTCTGTCTGTCCCTGGTCATAAGGGTTTTCCTTGTGGTCAAATCTGAAGGAGATCTGCAGTTTTTAAAGATCTTAGCAGCTATCATTTTAGGGAAAGAATGAGAGGTGGATTTGCCCCAAACAGATTTCAGCTTGATTTTTCCCTTTGGCTTAGTGATTTTGGGGTCCCGAAGGTTTATTTTCCTTTCATGAACATGGAAATCTTGTGAAAATGAGTTCTTGTAGAGAGAAACAAAGACATGGCGGTAGCTAAACTGAGGCATATGAAATATCACCTGTTACAAGAAAAAGCTGCAAACATCTAATGGATTGCTTAAATTCCAAAGAGGTAAACGTGTTGTCATGTGAAATTCTCCATAACCACATACTGAAGGGCATGATAAAGTTAATTAACTATGGCCTGAGAAGAACTTCATGCTTCTACGTTTGAGTCCTTCTGGACAAACCGAATCCCTACTTGAATAGGGAGACAACATTGAAAACCTAACTTAGGAGTATGCACCTGTAACAATGGCTGAGTCCTGGCCAATTCCAGCAGACATACCTCAACCACGCATACACTCTTGAGTTTGCTAACTGTGTTTAAATAAGACAAATCACTTCTGATTTTTGTACATCATTTAAAAAAACCCATACATCTTCTTCCACCACATGGCTGCAATTAAGTCTTTTTTGAATCAGCTGTGATTCTGGGGGCTGTCCAATTCATGAATTATCAATAGTTCAATTAAACTGCTTTAAACATAATTTGGCTGATTGTTTTTCTTATCAGGATTCCTACCCAATTGAATCCCTTTGCTTTAGAATG
>NW_022440445.1:0-4627 GCF_009761245.1 Sapajus apella
GTTTCTTCAAAAAGCTGCGTTTGGATATTCCTGAGTGAATGGGAGTATAGGATGTAATGAGAAATATCTGGATCTAAAACAAAAACGGAGCTATAGAGCGGAATGATTGTCAAGGTGTATATTCAAGTTACAGTGGTAAACAGATGCGTGAATGTAGCAGTTGAGAAAAGCTTTCTTTGGAGAATCTGGAAAGAGATATTTCCAGCTATAAACAGCATCATAATAACTAGCGGTAAGATCGAATCTAAACCACAGGAGACACGTCTGTTTCAAGCTACTCTGCTGTGTGTTCGTTCACCATAGGAAGTTGCATCTATGTTTAGATTCAGCGGGTTAGAAATACGTTTCTTCTAAAACTGTGTTTGGATCCTAATGCGTGAATGGGAGTATAGGATGTAATGAGAAATATCTGGCTGTAAAACAAAAACGGAGCTATGTAGCAGAATGATTGTCAAGGTGTATATTCAACTTACAGAGGTAAACCGATGTGTGAATGTAGCAGTTGAGAAACCCTTTCTTTGGAGAATCTGGAAACATATATTTCCAGCCATAAACAACCTCTTAAGAATTAGCGGTAAGATCGAACCTAAAACACAGGAGAAACGTTTGTTTCAAACTTCTCTGCTGTGTGTTCGTTCAACTTAGGGAGTGGCATCTATGATTAGATTAAGCGAGTTAGAAACACGTTTCTTATAAAAGCTGCGTTTGGATATTCCTGAGTCAATAGGAGTATAGGATGTAATGAGATATATCTGGCTCTAAAACAAAAACGGAGCTATATAGCTGAATGATTGTCTATGAGTATATTCAACTTATAGTGTTAAAGAGATGTGTGAACGTAGCATTTGAGAAACCCTTTCTTTGGATAATCTGGAAAGAGATATTTCCAGCCGTATACAGGCTCATGAGAATTAGCGGTAAGATCGAATCTAAACCACAGGAGAAACGTGTGTTTCAATCCTCTCTGCTGTGTGTTCGTTCACTTTAGGAAGTTGCATCTATGTTTAGATTTAGCTGGTTAGAAACACGTTTCTTCCAAAAGCTGTGTTTGGATATTCCTAAGTGAATGGGAGTATCGGATGTAATGAGAAATATCTGGCTTTAAAACAAAAACGGAGCTATGAGCCAGAATGATTCTCAAGGTGTATATTCAACTTACAGAGTTAAACAGATGTGTGAATGTAGCAGTTGTGGAACCCTTTCTTTTGAGTATCTGGAAACATACATTTCCAGCCATAAACTGCATCTTAAGAATTAGCGGTACGTTTGCATCTAAACCAAAGGAGAAACGTTGGTTTCAAACTTCTCTGCTGTTTGTTAGTTCAACTTAGGGAGTTGCATCTATGTTTAGATTCAGCGAGTTAGAAACACTTTTCTTCTAAAAGCTGCCTTTGTATATACTTGAGTCCATGGGAGTATAGGAAGTAATGAGAAATATCTGGCTCTAAAACAAAAACAGGGCTATGTAGCAGAATGATTGTCAAAGTGTGTATTCAACGTACAGAGTTAAACAGATGTGTGAATGGAGCAGTTGAGAAACCCTTTCTTTGGCGAGTTTGGAAAGAATGATTTAAAGCCATATACAGGCTGTTAAGCATTAGCGGTAAGATCGAATCTAAACCACAGGAGAAATGTCTGTTTCAAACTTCTCGGCTGTGTGTTCGTTCTCCTTAGGAAGTTGCATCTATGATTTGACTCAGCGAGTTAGAAACAAGTTTCTTCTAAAAGCTGCCTTTGGATATTCCTGAGTGAGTGGGAGTATAGGATGTAATGAGAAATATCTGGCTCTAAAACAAAAATGGATCTATGTAGCAGAATGATTGTCAAGGAGTATATTCAACTTAGAGTGTTAAAGAGATGTGTGAACGTAGCAGTTCACAAATCCATTCTTTGGAGAATCTGGAATGAGATATTTCCAGCCATATACAGGCTCATAAGAATTAGAGGTAAGATCGTGTCTAAACCACAGGAGAAACGTCTGTTTTAAAGTTCTCTGCTGTGTGTTCGTTCACCTTAGGAAGTTGCATCTATGTTTAGATTCGGCGAGGTAGAAACACTTTTCTTCTAAAAGCTGCGTTTGGATATTCCTGAGTCCATGGGAGTATAGGAAGTAATGACAAATATCTGGCTCTAAAACAAAAATGGGGTATCTAGCAAAACGATTGTCAAGGTGTATATTCAACTCACAGAGGTAAACAGATGTGTGAATGGAGCAGTTGAGAAACACTTTCTTTCCGAGTTTGGAAAGAGATGTTTCCAGCCCTATACAGGCTCATAAGAATTAGCGGTAAGATCGAATCTAAACCACAGCAGAAACGTCTGTTTCAATCTTCTCTTCTGTGTTCGTTCACTTTAGGAAGTTGCATTTATGTTTAGATTTAGCTGGTTAGAAACACGTTTCTTCTAAAAGCTGTGTTTGGATATTCCTGAGTGAATGGGAATGTAGGATGTAATGAGAAATATCTGGCTCTAAAACAAAAACGGAGCTATGTAGCGGAATGATTGCCAAGGTGTATATTCAACTTACAGAGTTAAACAGAAGTGTGAATGGAGCAGTTGAGAAACCCTTTCTTTAGAGAGTTTGAAAAGAGATATTTCCAGCCGTATACAGCCTCATAAGAATAAGCAGTAAGATCGAATCAAAAACACAAGAGAAACGTCTGTTTCAATCTTCTCTGCTGTGTTTTCGTTCACCTTAGGAAGTTGCATGTATGATTAGGTTCAGCGAGTTAGAAACACGTTTCTTCTAAAAGCTGCGTTTGGATATTCCTGAGTGAATAGGAGTATAGGATGTAATGAGAAACATCTGGCTCTAAAACAAAACCGGAGCTATGTAGCAGAATGATTGTCAAGGCGTATATTCAACGTAGAGAGTTTAACAGATTTGTGAATGTAGCAGTTCAGAAACCCTTTCTTAGGAGAATCTGGAAATTGATATTTCCAGCCTTATAGAGGCACATAAGAATTAGAGCAAAGATCGTGTCCAAACTAAAGGAGAAACGTCTGTTTTAAACTCCTCTGCTGTGTGTTCGTTCACCTTAGGAAGTTGCATCTATGTTTAGATTCAGCGAGTTAGAAACGCTTTTCTTCTAAAAGCTGCCTTTGTATATACTTGAGTCCATGGGAGTATAGGAAGTAATGAGAAATATCTGGCTCTAAAACAAAAACAGGGCTATGTGGCAGAATGATTGTCAAAGTGTATATTCAACTTACAGAGTTAAACAGATGTGTGAATGGAGCAGTTGAGAAACCCTTTCTTTGGAGAGTTTGGAAAGAATGATTTAAAGCCATATACAGGCTCTTAAGCATTAGCGGTAAGATCGAATCTAAACCACAGGAGAAATGTCTGTTTCAAACTTCTCGGCTGTGTGTTCGTTCACCTTAGGAAGTTGCATCCATGATTTGAGTCAGCGAGTTAGAAACACGTTTTTCAAAAAGCAGCGTTTGGATATTCCTGAGTGAGTGGGAGTATAGGATGTAATGAGAAATATCTGGGTCTAAAACAAAAACGGAGGTATATAGCGGAATGATTGTTATGGTGTATATTCAACTTACAGAGGTAAACAGATGTGTGAATGTAGCAGTTGAGAAAAGCTTTCTTTGCAGAATCTGGAAAGAGATATTTCCAGCTATAAACAGCATCATAATACTTAGCGGTAAGATCGAATCTAAACCACAGGAGACATGTCTGTTTCAAGCTACTCTCCTGTGTGTTCGATCACCTTAGGAAGCTGCATCTATGTTTAGATTCAGCGGGATAGAAACACGTTTTTTCTAATCCTGTGTTTGGATATTAATGAGTGAATGGGAGTATATTATGTAATGAGAAATATCTGGCTCTAAAACAAAAACGGAGCTATGTAGCAGAATGATTGTCAAGGTGTATATTAAACTTACAGAGATAAAGAGATGTGTGAATGTAGCAGTTGAGAAACATTTTCTTTGGAGAATCTGGAAACATATATTTCTAGCCATAAACAGCCTCTTAAGAATTAGCGGTAAGATCGAATCTAAACCAAAGGAGAAACGTTTCTTTCAAACTTCTCTGCTGTGTGTTCGTTCAAGTTAGGGAGTTGCATCTATGATTAGATTCAGCGAGTTAGAAACACGTTTCTTCTAAAAGCTGCGTGTGGATATACCTGAGTGAATAGGAGTATAGGATGTAATGAGAAATATCTGGCTGTAAAACAAAAACGGATCTATGTAGCAGAATGATTGTCAAGGAGTATATTCAACTTAGAGGGTTAAAGAAATGTGTGAACGTAGCAGTTCAGAAACCCCTTCTTTGGAGAAGCTCTAAAGAGATATTTCCAGCCGTATACAGGCTATAAGAATTAGAGGTAAGATCGTGTCTAAACCACAGGAGAAACGTCTGTTTTAAAATTCTCTGCTGTGTGTTCGTTCACCTTAGGAAGTTGCATCTATGTTTAGATTCGACGGGTTAGAAACACTTTTCTTCTAAAAGCTGCGTTTGGATATTCCTGAGTCCATGGGAGTATAGGAAGTAATGAGAAATATCTGGCTCTAAAACAAAAACGGGGCTATCTAGCAAAACGATTGTCAAGGTGTATATTCAACTCACAGAGTTAAACAGATGTGTGAATGGAGCAGTTGAGAAACCCTTTCT
>NW_022440445.1:4637-7124 GCF_009761245.1 Sapajus apella
TTCTTTGGAGAGTTTGGAAATAATGATTTAAAGCCATATACAGGCTCTTAAGCATTAGCGGTATGATCGAATCTCAACCACAGGAGAAACGTCTGTTTCAAACTTATCTGCTGTGTCTTCTTTCACTTTAGGAAGTTTCAACTATGACTAGATTCATCGAGTTAGAAACACCTTTCTTCTAAAAGCTGCGTTTGTATATTCCTGAGTGAATGGGAGTGGAGGATGTAATGAGAAATATCTAGCTCTAAAACAAAAACGGAGCTATATAGCAGAGTGATTGTCAAGGTGTGTATTCAAGTTACAGAGTTAAACAGATGTGTGAATGTTGCAGTTGAGAAACCCTTTCTTTTGAGAATATGGAAAGAGATATTTCCAGGCATACACTGTCTCATAAGATTAGCGGTAAGATCGAATCTAAACCACAGGAGAAACGTCTGTTTCAAACTTCTCTGCTGTGTGTTCGTTCACTTTAGGAAGTTGCATCTATGTCTGCATTCAGCGAGTTAGAAACACGTTTCTTCTAAAAGCTGAGTTTGGATATTCCTGAGTGAATGGGAGTATAGGATGTAAAGAGATATATCTGGCTGTAAAACAAAAACGGAGCTATGAAGCAGAATGATTGTCAAGGTGTATATTCAACTTACAGAGATGAACAGATGTGTGAATGTAGCAGTTCAGAAGCCCTTTCTTTTGAGAATCTGGAAAGAGATATTTCCAGCCACATACAGGATCATAAGATTTGCCGGTAAGATCGTGTCTAAACAACAGGAGTAACGTCTGTTTCAAACTTCTCTGCTGTGTATTCCCTCACATTAGAAAGTTGCATCTATGATTAGATTCAGCAAGTTAGAAACCCATTTCTTCTACAAGCTGCGTTTGGATATTACTGAGTTAAACAGATGTGTGAATGCGTTTGGATATTACTGTGTGAATGGGAGTATAGGATGTAAAGAGATATATCTGGCTGTAAAACAAAAACGGAGCTATATAGCAGATTGATTGTCAAGGAGTATATTCAACTTACAGAGTTAAACCGATGTGTGAATGTAGCAGTTGAGAAACCCTTTATTTGGAGAGTTTGGAAAGAGATATTTCCAGCCCTTTACAGACTCATGAGAATTAGTGGTAAGATGGCGTCTAAACCACGCGAGAAATGTCTATTTCAAACTTCTCTGGTGTGTGTTCGTTCAACTTAGGAAGTTGCATCAAAGTTTATATTCAGCGAGTTGGAAACACATTTCTTCTAAAAGCTGCGTTGGGATATTCCTGAGTCCATGGGAGTATAGAATATAATGAGAAATATCTGGCTATAAAACAAAAATGGAGCTATGTAGCACAATGATTATCCAGGTGTATATTCAAGTTACAGAGTTAAAAAGATAAGTGAATGTAGAAGTTCAGAAACCCTTTCTTTGGAGAATCTGGAAAGAGATATTTCCAGCCATATACAGGATCATAAGAATTACAGGATGTAATGAGGAATATCTGGCTCTAAAACAAAAACGGAGCTATGTAAAAGAATGATTGTCAAGGTGTATATTCAAAGTACAGAGTTAAACAGCTGTGTGAATGTAGCACTTCAGAAACCCTTTCTTTGGAGAAATTGGAAAGAGATATTTCCACCCATATACGGGCTCGTAAGAATTAGCGGTAACAGCAGGTCTAAACCACAGGAGAAACGTTTGTTTCAAACTTTTCTGCTGTGTGTTCGCTCACCTTAGGAAGTTGCAACTATGATTAGATTCAGCGAGTTAGAAACACGTTTCTTCTAAAAGCTGCGTTTGGATATTCCTGAGTTAATGGGGGTATAGTATGTAATGAGAAATATCTGGCTCTAAAACAAAAACGGAGTTATGTAGCAAAATGATTGTCAAGGTGCATATTCAACTTACACAGTTAAACAGATGTGTCAATGTAGCAGTTCAGAAACCCTTTCTTTAGAGAATCTGCAAAGAGGTATTTCCAGCCATATACAGGCTCTAAAGAATTAGCGTTAAGATCACGTCTAAACCACAAGAGAAACGTCTGTTTCAAGTTACTCTGCTGTGTGTTCGTTCACCTTTGAAAGGTGCATCTATGTTTAGTTTCAGCGAGTTAGAAACACGTTTCTTCTAAAAGCTGCGTTTGCATATTCCTGAGTGAATGGGTGTACAGGGTGTAATGAGAAACATCTGCATCTGAAACAAAAACGAAGCTATGTAGCAGAATGATTGCCAAGGTGTATATTCAACTTACAGGGTTAAACAGATGTGAGAATGTAGCAGTTGAGAACCCTTTCTTTGGAGAATCTGGAAACAGATATTTCCAGCTATATATGGAGTCCTAAGAATTAGCGGTAAGATCGCGTCTAAAGCACAGGAGAAACGACTCTTTCAAACTGCTCTTCTGTGTGTTCGTTCACATTTTGAAATTGCATCTATGATTAGATTCAGCGAGTTAGGAACACGTTTCTTCTTAAAGCTGCGTTTGGATATTCCTGAATCAATG
>NW_022440446.1:0-7120 GCF_009761245.1 Sapajus apella
CAGGTTTTGGTATCAGGATGATGCTGGCCTCATAAAATGAGTTAGGGAAGGGTCTCTCTTTCTCTATTGCTTGAAATAGTTTCAGAAGGAATAATACCAACTCCTTTTTATACCTCTGATAGAATTGGCTATGAATCCATCTGGTCCTGGAATTTTTTTGGTTGGTAGGCTGTTAATTGCTGCCTCAATTTCATAACTTGTTATTACTCTATTCAGAAATTCGATTTCTTCCTTGTTCAGTCTCAAAAGGGTGTATGTGTCCAGGAATTTATCCATTTCTTCAAGATATTCTGCTTTATCAGCATAGAGGTGTTTATTGTGTTCTCTGATGGTAGGTTGTATTTTCTGTGGGATTGATGGTGTTGTCCCATTTATCATTTTTTAATTGCATTTTAGGTTTTGGGGTACATGTGAAGGACATGCAAGATTGTTGCATAGGTACACACATGGTAGTGTGATTTGCTGCCTTCCTCCCCATCACCTATATCTGGTATTTCCCCCCATGTAATCTTTCCCCAATTCCCCACGCCCTGTTGTCCCTCCACTATTTCCCCCCAACAGACCCCAGTGTGCGATGCTCCCCTCCCTGTGTCCCGATGTTCTCATTGTTCAATACCCATCTATGAGTGAGAACATGAGGTGTTTGATTTTCTGCTCTTCTGTCAGTTTGCTGAGAATGATGGTTTCCAGGTTTATCCATGTCCCTACAAAGGTCACAAACTGATCGTTTTTGATGGCTGTGTAATATTCCATGGTATATATGTGCCACATTTTCTCCGTCCAGTCTATCATCGATGGGCATTTGGGTTGGTTCCAGGTCTTTGCTATTGTAAACAGTGCTGCAATGAACATTCATGTGCATGTGTCCTTATAGTAGAACGATTTATAATCCTTTGGATATATACCCAGTAATGGGATTGATCGGTCAAATGGAATTTCTATTTCTAGGTTCTTGGGGAATAGCCACACTGTCTTCCACAATGGTTGAACTAATTTACACTCCCACCAACAGTGTTAAAGTGTTCCTATTTCTCCACATATCTGTTGTCTCCAGATTTTTTAATGATCTCCATTCTAACTGGTGTGAGATGGTATCTCAATGTGGTTTTGATTTGCATTTCTCTACTGACCAGTGATGATGAGCATTTTTTCATATGTCTGTTGGCCTCATGTATGTCTTCTTTTGTAAAGTATCTGTTCATATCCTTTGCCCACTTTTGAATGGGCTTGTTTGTTTTTTTTCTTGTAAATCTGTTTTAGCTCTTTGTAAATTCTGGATATCAGCCATTTGTCAAATGGGTGGACTGCAAAAATTTTTTCCATTCTGTTGGTTGCCAATTCACGCTAATGACTGTTTCTTTTGCTGTGCAGAAGCTGGGGAATTTGATTAGGTCCCATTTGTCTATTTTGGCTTTTGTTGCCAATGCTTTTGGTGTTTGGGTCATAAAGTCCTTGCCTACGCCTATGTCCTGAATGGTTTTGCCTAGATTTTCTTCTAGGATTTTTATGGTGTTAGGTCTTATGTTTAAGTCTTTAATCCATCTGGAGTTAATTTTAGTGTAAGGTGTCAGGAAGGGGTCCAGTTTCTGCTTTCTGCACCTGGCTAGCCAGTTTTCCCAACACCACTTATTAAACAGAGAATCCTTTCCCCATTGCTTGTTTTTGTCAGGTTTGTCAAAGATCAGATGGTTGTAGATGTGTTGTGTTGACTCTGAGGTCTCTGCTCTGTTCCGTTCGTCTATATCTCTGTTTTGGTACCCGTACCATGTTGTTTTGATTACTATAGCCTTGTAGTATAGTTTGAAGTCTGGTAGTGTGGTGCCTCCTGCTTTGTTCTTTTTGCTTAGAATTGACTTGGCTATGAGGTCTCTCTTTTGGTTCCAACTGAAGTTTAAGGTGGCTTTTTCCAGTTCTGTGAAGAAGCTCATTTATATCTTGATGGGGATAGTGTTGAATCTGTAAATTAATTTGGGCCAATTTTCACAGTATTGATGCTTCTTAACCATGAACATGGAATGTTTCTCCATCTGTTTGTGTCCTCTCTTATTTCGTTGACCAGTGGTTTGTAGTTCTCCTTGAAGAGGTCCTTTATGTTTCTTGTTAGTTGTATTCCTAGGTATTTTATTGTCTTTGTAGCAATTGCGAATGGCAGTTTGTTCTTGATTTGGCTCTCTTTAAGTCTGTTATTGTTGTATAGGAATGCCTGTGATTTTTGCATATTGATTTTGTATCCTGCAACTTTGCTGAAGTCGCTTGTGAGTTTCCGGAGATTTTGGGCTGAGATGATGGGGTATTTCAGATATGCAATCATGTCGTCTGCAAATAGAGACAATTTGACTTCTTCCTTTCCTATTTGAATACCCTTTATTTCTTTTTCTTGCCTGATTGCTCTGGCTAGAACTTCCAGTACTATATTAAATAGGAGTGGTGAGAGAGGGCATCCCTGTCTAGTGCCAGATTTCAAAGGGAATTCTTCCAGTTTTTGCCCATTCAGTATGATATTGGCTGTTGCTTTGTCAAAAATAGCTTTTATTATTTTAAGATGCGTTCCGTCAATACCTAGTTTATTCAGGGTTTTTAGCATAAAGGGCTGTTGAATTTTGTCAAAGGCCTTCTCTGCATCAATTGAGATAATCATGTGGCTTTTGTCTTTGGCTCTGTTTATGTGGTGAATTACGTTTGTAGACTTGCGTATGTTGAACCAGCCTTGCATACCTGGGATGAAGCCTACTTGATCATGGTGGATAAGCTTTCGATGTGCTGTTGCAATCGGTTTGCCAGTATTTTATTGAAGATTTTTGCATCTATTTTCATCATGGATATTGGCCTGAAGTTTTCTTTTCCTGTTGAGTCTCTGCCAAGTTTTGGTATCAGGATGATGTTGGTCTCATAAAATGATTTGGGAAGGATTCCCTCTTTTTGAATTGTTTGTAATAGTTTCAGAAGGAATGGCACCAGCTATTCTTTGTATGTATGGTAGAATTTAGCTGTGAACACATCTGGACCTGGGCTTTTTGTGGGTGGTAGGCTCTTAATTGCTGCCTCAACTTGAGACCTTGTTATTGGTTTATTCAGGGTTTTGACTTCTTCCTGATTTAGGCCTGGGAGGATACAAGTGTCCACGAATTTATCCACTTCTTCCAGGTTTACTAGTTTATGTGCATAGAGTTGTTTGTAATAATCTCTGATGATGGTTTGAATTTCTGTGGAATCTGTGGTGATAACCCATTTATCATTTTTTATTGCATTGATTTGATTATTCTCTCTTTTCTTTTTTATTAATCTGGCTAGTATTCTATTTTGTTGATCTTTTTGAAAAACCAGCTCCTGGATTTATTGATTCTTTGAAGGGTTTTTTGTGTCTCTATCTCCTTCAGTTCTACTTTGATCTTAGCTATTTCTTGTATTCTGCTAGGTTTTGAATTTTTTGATCTTGCTTCTCTAGCTCTTTCAATTTTGACAATAGGATGTCGATTTTAGATCTCTCCTTGCTTCTCATGTGAGTATTTATTGTTATATATTTTCCCCTAGAGACTGCTTTAAATTCGTCCCAGAGGTTCTTGTATGTTGTGTCTTCATTTTCATTGGTTTTGAAGAACATCTTTATGTCTGCCTTTATTTCATTGTTTATCCAGTCAACATTCAAGAGCCAGTTGTTCAGTTGCCATGAAGCTGTGTGGTTCTGAGTTAGTTTCTGAATTCTGAGTTCCAACTTGATTGCACAGTGGTCTGAGAGACTGCTTGTTATGATTTCCATTCTTTTGCATTTGCTGAGGTGTGATTTACTTCCAATTATGTGGTCAATTTTAGAGTAGGTGTGATGTGGTGCTGAGAAGAATGTATATTCTGCGCATTTGGGGTGGAGAGTTTTGTAAATGTCTATTAGGTTTGCTTGGTCCAGGTCTGAGTTCAAGTCCTGTATATCCTTGCTAATTTTCTGTCTGGTTGATCTGTCTAATGTTGACAATGGGGTGTTAAAGTCTCCCACTATTATTGTGTGGGAGTCTAAGTCTCTTTGTAAGTCATTAAGAACTTGCCTTATGTATCTGGGTGCTCCTGTATTGGGTGCGTATATATTTAGGATCGTTAGCTCAATAATTTTGATTATTGAAGGATACCCACCAGATGTCAGTCTGAGCTCTCCTTTATGAGGTGACTCTTTGGATATATGGGGGTCAGGAAGCTCCTTGAGGAGACAGTCTGTCCTTTATAGGAGCTCACGTGCTGAGCTGTGAGCTCTGTTGTTCATTCAGAGCTGCTGGGTAGGTACGTTTAAGTCTGCTGCAGCAGAACTCATAAACCCCTTTTGTGATTTTTAATTTTTCCCAGGTGCTCTGTCCCGGGGAGTTAGGGCTTTATTTATGAATTTCTGTTGTGCCACTGTCTTTCTTCAGGGCTGCCTTCCCCAGCGAGGAGGCAGCCTAGTCACTGTCTGCCTGCAGAAGTTTTGCTAAGCTGCTGTGGGCTTTGCCCAGCTGCCATGTGAACTTCTCTCCCATCCTGTTTATACGAGTGTAGTTAGAACTGCCTCTGCAATGGCAGCCCTCCTCTATAATGGCAGACTCTTTCTGTAATGGCAGGTTGCCTCAGCAATGGGGGTCTGCCTCAGCAATGGCAAGCTACCTTCTTATTGGTGGACTGCCTTGGTAATTCCAGACGCCCCTCCCCCACAGAGCTGGACCGTCCCAGGTTCAGCTGTGCTTGCTGTGAAACTCTCAATCCAGAGCGTTTCCTACTGCTGTTCTTTTATAGGGGTGGGACCAGCCAAGCCTGATCACCTGGCTCCCTGCCTTAGAGCCCTTTTTCTTTTTTTCAGTTGAACAGTTGACTCTGTCTACCACGTGTTCCAGTCGCCTGTTGAAAAGGTGCCAGGATCTGTGTTATTTCCCATGCAGCGACCCACTGCACCTGCACCGGCTGAAACAGCAGAACTGACATTCGTGGCGCTGTTTTGCCCAGGAATCTCCTGGCCTGGCTCCCTGTTTCAGTCCCCTTTTAAATCAGTTGAATGGGCGCCTCTGTCTGCCAGGAGCTCCAATCGCCACCTAAATCGGTGCCCAGATCAGTGTATTTTGTACACAGAACTGCCAGCAAAATAGCCACGCTGGCAAAAACAGCCACGCTGGCCAAACAGCCATGCCAGCCAAACCAGCTGTGCTGGCAACCCATGGGATTCCTACGCCTGGGAATCTCCTGGTCTGTGGGCAGTGAAAATCTATCTGGAAATGTGGTGTCTAGTCACCCTCTGCACTTTCACTGGGAGCTACAATCCTGAGATGCTCCAAATCGGCCATCTTGGATCTCTCCCCATTTATCATTTTTTATTGTGTCTATTTGATTCTTCTCTCTTTTTTTTTTCTACTTTGTTGATCTTTTCCAGAAACCAGTTCCTGGATTCATTGATTTTTGAAGGTTTGTTTTTTCCTCTATCTCCTTTAGTTCCATTCTGATAGTTATTTCTTGTTTTCTGCTGGCTTTTAAATTTGTTTTTCCTTGCTTCTGTAGTTTTTTCAATTATGATGTTAGGGTGTCAATTTTAGATCTTTCCTGGTTTCTCTTGTAGGCGTTTAGTGCTATAAATTTCCCTCTACACACTACTTTAAAAGTGTCCCAGAGATTCTGGTATATTGTGTCTTTGTTCTTATTGGTTTCAGAGAACATCTTTATTTCTGCCTTAATTTTTTCAATTTCCATACAGTTGTGCAGTTTTGAGTGAGTTTCTTAATCTTAAGTTGTAATTTAATTTCACTGTGGTTTGAGAGACTGTTATAATTTCCATTCTTTTGCATTTGTTAAGGAGTGTTTTTCTTTCAATTACATTGTCAATTTTAGAATAAGTGTGATGTGGTGCTGCGAAGAATGTACATTCTGTTGATTTGGGATGGAGAGTTCTGAAGATGTCTGTTAGGTACACTTGAGTTCAAGTCCTGGATACCCTTTTTAATTTTCTGTCTCATTGATCTATCTAATGTTGACAGTGGGGTGTTAAAGTCTCCCACTATTATTTTGTGGGAGTCTAAATCTCTTTGCATTTCTCAAAGAACTTGCTTTATGAATCTGTGTGCTCCTGTATTGGATGCATATATATTTAGGATGGTTATTTCTTGTTGCTTTGATCCTTGTATTATTATGTAAAGACCTTCTTTGTCTTTTTTGGTATTTGTTGGTTTAAAGTCTATTTTATGAGTGACTAGGGTTGCAACTCCTGTGGGTTTTTTTTTTCTTTCCATTTGTTTGGTAAATATTCCTCCATCCCTTTATTTTATGTGTGGTTTTGCACTAGATGGATCTCCAGAATACAGCACACCAGTGGGTCTTGGCTCTTCATTTAATTTGCCAGTCTGTGCTTTTTAACTGGCCATTTACATTTAAGAGTAATATAACAATGTGTGAATTTGATCCTGTTATTATGATGCTAGCTGGTTACTGTGCTCATTAGTTGATGCAGTTTCTTCATATCATCAATGGCCTTTACAATTTGGTATGTTTTTACAATGGCTGGTATCAATTGTTCCTTCCCATGTTTAGTGCTTCCTGCAGGAGCTCTTGTGAAGCTTAGTTTGACAGGATATTAAATTCTGGGTTGAAAATTCTTTTAAGAATGTTGACTATTGGCCCATACACTGTTCTCGTTGGTAGGGTTTCTGCAAAGATATCTGCTGTTAGTCTTATAAGCTTCCCTTTGTGGGTGACACGATGTTTCTCTCTTGCTGCCCTTAGCATTTTTTCCTTCATTTCAACCCTGGTGAATCTGATAATTATGTGTCTTGGGGTTGCTCTTCTCGAGGAGTGTCTTTGTGGTGTTCTCTGTGTTTCCTGAATGTGAATATTGGGCTGTCTTTCTAGGTTGGGGAAGTTTTCCTGGATAAGATCCTGAAGACAGTTTTCAAACTTGGTTCCATTCTCCCCATCACTATCAGGTACACCAATCAAATGTAGATTTACTCTTTTCACATAGTCCCATATTCCTTGGAGGTTTTGTTTGTTTTTTTTTTTTTCCTTTTTCTCCAATCCTTTCTTGGAGGCTTTGTTTCTTTTCACTTTTCTCTAATCTTGTTTTCTCACTTCATTTAATTGAGTTGATCTTCAACCTCTGATATCCATTCTTATGCTTGATCGA
>NW_022440447.1:0-296 GCF_009761245.1 Sapajus apella
TTTTTTTTTTTTTTTTTTTTTGAGGCAGAGTCTCACTCTGTTGCCCAAGCTGGAGTGCCGTCGCGCGATCTTGGCTCACTGCAACCTGTGCCTCGTGGGTTCAAGTGATTCTCCTGCCTCACCCTCCCGAGGAACTAAGACCGCTGGTGCAGGCCACCATACCTATCTAATTTTTTTTGGTTGTTGTTGAGGTGGAGTTTGTTCTTGATGCCCAGGATGGAGTGCAATGGTGTGACCTCGTCTCACTGTGACCTCTGCCTCCTGGGTTCAAGCAATTCTCCTGCCTCAGCCTCCTG
>NW_022440447.1:396-7117 GCF_009761245.1 Sapajus apella
TTTTTTTTTTTTTTTTTTTTGAGACGGAGTTTCGCTCTTGCTACCCAGACTGGAGTGCAATGGCGCGATCTCGGCTCACCGCAACCTCCGCCTCCTGGGTTCAGGCAATTCTCCTGCCTCAGCCTCCTGAGTAGCTGGGATTACAGGCACATGCCACCATGCCCAGCTAATTTTTTGTAGTTTTAGTAGAGACAGGGTTTCACCGTGTTGACCAGGATGGTCTCGATCTCTTGACCTCGTGATCCACCCACCTCGGCCTCCCACAGTGCTGGGATTACAGGCGTGAGCCACCGCGCCCGGCCTTAATTATTTCTATTTTTGCTAGCAGAGATGGGGTTTCACCATGTTGGCCAGGATGGTCTCGAACTCCTGACCTCAGATAATCCGCCTGCCTTGGTCTCACAGAGTGCTGGGATTATAGGTGTGAGCCACTGTGCCAGGCCTAATTTTTGCATTTTTAGTAGAGATGGTTTTTCATCATGTTGGCCAGGCTGGTCTCTTGACCTCAAGTGATCTACCTACCTGGGCCTCTCAAATTGCTGGGATTACAGGCATGAGTATGGGCCATTCCTTTAGCTGGGGCTTTCAATACCAGGTAGTTCTACAAGTTTATGATACAGTATGATATTTACTATTCCTAACAACAGTCCTGAAGCACTGGTTCTCAAACTTTGCTGCACATGGCCAGGCACAGTGGCTCAGGCCTGTAATCCTAGCACTTTGGGAGGCTGAGGCAGGTGGATCACTTGAGGTCAGGAATTTCAGAGCAGGTTGGCCAACAAGGTGAAGCCTCATCTCTACTAAAAATATAAAAATTAGCCGGATGTGGTGGTGTGTCTGTAGTTCCACTTACTCGGGAGGCTGAGGCAGGAGAATCACTTGAACCCAGGAGGCAGAGGTTGCAGT
The DNA here is from genome assembly GCF_009761245.1 of Sapajus apella. Lineage (NCBI taxonomy): Eukaryota > Metazoa > Chordata > Mammalia > Primates > Cebidae > Sapajus > Sapajus apella. The sequence goes on from NW_022440447.1 coordinate 1,303, forward strand.
GAGCCAAAACGGTGCCACTGCACTCCAACCTGGGTGACAGAGCAAGATTCTGTCTGAAAATAAAAAAAAAAAAAAACAAGAAAAAATTTTGCTGCACATTAAAGTCACCTAGGGACCTTTAAAAAATCCCAACATTGGCCGGGCGCGGTGGCTCAAGCCTGTAATCCCAGCACTTTGGGAGGCCGAGGCGGGTGGATCACGAGGTCAAGAGATCGAGACCATCTTGGTCAACATGGTGAAACCCCGTCTCTACTAAAAATACAAAAAATTAGCTGGGCATGGTGGTGCGTGCCTGTAATCCCAGCTACTTAGGAGGCTGAGGCAGGAGAATTGCCTGAACCCAGGAGGCGGAGGTTGCGGTGAGCCGAGATCGTGCCATTGCACTCCAGCCTGGGTAACAAGAGTGAAACTCCGTCTCAAAAAAAAAAAAAAAAAAAATCCCAACATCAGGCCAGGCGCAGTGGCTCATGCCTGTAATCCCAGCACTTTGGGAGGCCGAGGCAGGACAATCATTGGAGGCCAGGAGTTGGAGACCAGCCTGGCCAACAGGGTAAAATCCTGTCTCTACTAAAAAAATACAAAAATTAGCTGGGCATAGTGGCACATGCCTGTAGTCTCAGCTACTTGGGAGGCTGAGACAGGAGAATGCTTGAACCCAGGAGGTGGAGGTTGCATGGAGCAGAGATTGCGCCGCTGTACTCCAGCCTAGGTGACAGAACGACACTCCATCTTAAAAAAAAAAAAAAAAAAAAGCCGCGCGCGGGGGCTCTCACAAAATATCACACCACTTTGGGAGGCCAATGCAGGTAGATCAGGAGGTCAGGAGTTCAAGGTCAGCCTGGCCAGCATGGTGAAACCCCATCTCTACTAAAAATACAAAAAATTAGCCAGGCATGGTGATATGTGCCTGTAATCCCAGGTACTCGTGAGGCTGAGTCAGAATAATTACTTGAACCCAGGAGGTGGAGGTTGCAGTAAGCCGAGATCGTGCCACTGCACTCCAACCTGGGTGACAGTGACTCTGTCTCAAAACAAACAAACAAACAAGAACAACAACAACAAAAACCCAACATCAGGGCTTTACCCTAAACCAGTTAAATCAGAATCTCTCAAAGTGAGCCCTAGGCATCTGGATTTTCCCAAAGATCCCCAGGAAATTCTAATGTACGGCAAAGTTTGGGAACTACTGTATTGTAGTATTCTCTATCATTGAGATACCTGCCAGATATAGATACTGTATTGGTAAGTTAGTTTGCCGCATGACAGTGAAGAAGATGAAAAACTCTGCTGAAAGGGATCCTTGATTTCAACATTACCTGTACCTTAAGCACAGACATAGAGATGGAATGACAGTTTCTTCTGGGTAAAATCAAATTCTAAATCTAAAACAGCAATTTCAAGATTATGCGCTTGGTATATCGCCTGTACAATTCTAACTTCACTGTCTATTATTCCACTATGTAGCTGTCACTAAACTGAAAATCACAAGGAATTATTCTTACCCATATGCCCAGTTGTTTCCAGAACCTTGTTTTTGACAGAAGCATGCATGTTGACCATATTTCCATTGGCCAGATTGGGCAGCCTTTGACAGCGTTTGATTGATAACTTTGGGTTCCATGTCAACAAGAACAGCCCGGGCAATTGGAACTAGAGGAGGAAAAAAAAAAAAAAAACCATCAAAAGAAAAAAAGATTTCTTGATCATGGTATCTCCCCTGCCAGGTAAGTATGAAAAAAAGATTTCTTATATCTTAGTTAGGTAACTCAGAGCATAAGTAGGTGCCGAAGTCAAAAAAAAAAAAAAAAATCCAGGGGTTGGGGATAGAAAGAGCTGCCATACTGCTTAGAAATTCCAGTGGGCAGCAGCAGGCATATGCAGATGTTCACCAAGCCCAGCATTTGCTAAGCAGGCTGAATCAGTGTGGGCCTAAAAAAGTACTGGGCTCAGGTCTACAAACATATGCTGAATGCTTATGATGTACCACGGACTGTGTTGGGAATACAGAGATGAAGACATCAAACCAGCCTTAGGAATAAGGAGATGAAGACGTCAAACCAGCTTTAGGAATACAGAAACGAAGGCGTCAAACCAGCCTTAGGAATAAGGAGATGAAGATGTCAAACCAGCCTTAGAAAGGACAGGTGGGAGGTCGGGCGTGGTGGCTCATGCCTGTAATCCCAGCATTTTAGGAGGTTGAGGTAGGTGGATCACTTGAGGCCAGGAACTGGAGACCAGCCTGGCCATCATGGTGAAAACCCGACTCTACTAAAAATACAGAATTAGCCAGGCGTGGTGGCATGTGTCTGTAATCCCAGCTACTCAGGAGGCTGAGGCATGAGAATTGCTTGAACCCAGAAGTCAGAGGTTGCAGTGCGAGCTGAGATCATGCCATTGCACTCCAGCCTGGGTGACAGAAGGAGACTCTTTCTCAAAAAAAAAAAAAAAAAAAAAAAAAAAAAAGACTAACGGGAAAGATAAACACATCAACTCCTAATCACACTGCAACATAATATGACCAAACCAATTCACACCAAAGGAGCCTCATATTCAGAGGTACAAAATACCAATGGGCACAACATCCAGCTCAGAATCGTTGGAGCAGAGGATGGAGGAGAGAATAGAAGTGATGGATGGAGATGAAAAGCAGGTAAGGCTCAATCTTGGAAATCTTTGTAGGTAATGCTAGAAAAACTTCAGCTTTATCTTTTAGGCCATAATAAACCCCTGAAAATTTTTAAGCAGGCGAGGAATAATTAGATGTCTGCTGATTATAATTCACTGCAGCCTCAAACTCTTGAGCTCAAGCAATCCTCCCACCTTGGCCTTGCAGGTAGCTGGGACTTCAGTCGTGTGCCATTACACCCAGCTAATTTTTATTTTTTATTTTGGAGAGATGGAATCTTGCTCTGTTGTCCAGGCTGGTCTTGAACTCCTGGCCTCAAGCAATCCTCCCACCTTGGCCTTACGAAACACTGGAATTACAGGAATGAGCCACTGTGCCCAGCTGTTAGATGTCTTTTTAAATACAGCAGTGTGGAGTATGGATGTGACAGACAGTAGACTCCAGGCAAGGAATCCTAAAAGGAGTGTCTTGACACAGTCCAGGTAAGAAAGGACAAAAGCCAGAAATAAAGCAATGTCAGTGAAGGTGGAAAGGGAAGAACAGTTTTAAGGAGTATATAGGAGGTCAAGAAAGCAGATCTTGTTTGATGGTATTTATGCAGCAAGAGCACAAGGAACAATAATGAATGCCTTGGGTATAGAGATGTTGAGTTTGAGGTTCATATGAGATGTGGATGGAGATATCCACTAATCTGCCTGCAGCTTGGAAGAGAGGCTGGGCTAGAGGTTTGAAAGTCACAGATGTAATAAATGTAGCAAACTATGAGAGTGACTGAAATTGCCCAGAAAGAACTATGAAAGTGAGGACAGGGGAGAGCCTGAGATGCAACAACTGAAGAAGTAAAGTGGGGTGATCAAGAAGAAGGAGGTTCAAGGAGAGAGTTTTTTTTTTCTTTTTTTGAGATAGAGTCTCGCTTTGTCGCCCACGCTGGAGTGCAGTGGTGCTATCTTGGCTCACTGCAACCTGTCTCCTGGGTTCAAGCAATTCTTCTGCCTCAGCCTCCCGAATAACTGGGATTACAGGCACGTACCACCACGCCCAGCTAATTTTTTGTATTTTAGTAGAGATGGGGTTTCACCATGTTAGTCAGGCTGGTTTCGAACTCCTAACCTTGTGATCTGCCTGCCTCAGCTTCCCAAAGTGATGGAATTATAGACGTGAACCACCACAACTGGCTTTTTTTTGAGATGGAGTCTAGCTCTGACGCCCAGGCTGGAGTGCAGTGGCGCTATCTTGGCTCACTGCAATCTCTGCCTCCCAGGTTCAAGTAATTCTTCTGCCTCAGCCTCCCGAGTAGCTAGGATTACAGGTGTGCGCCACCATACTCAAGCTAATTTTTGTATTTTTAGTAGAGACAAGGTTTTACCATGTTCGCCTGGTTGGTCTCAAACTCCTGACCTCAGATGATCTACCCACCTCAGCCTCCCAAAGTGCTAGAGCAACTGTGTCCAGCCTTGTTTTTTCCCAGGCTGGAGTGCAGTGGAGTAATCTCGGCTCACTGCAACCCCCGCTCCCAGGTTCAAGTGATTCTCCTGCCTCAACTTCCAAGTAGCTGGGATTATAAGTATGTGCCACCACATCCAGCTAATTTTTGTATTTTTAGTCGAGATGGGGTTTCACCTGTTGGCCAGGCTGGTCTCTAACTCCTGACCTCGAGTGATCTGCCTGCCTTGGTCTTCCAAAGTGCCAGGATTACAGGTGTGAGCCACTGTGCCCGGTCGGAGAGAGTTTTTATACGTTACTGTTATCAAATGCAGTAGAGAAGTGAATTAAGAAAATAAAGAGGCTGGGCACGGTGGCTCACGCCTGTAATCTCAGCACTTTGGGAGGCCAAGGTGGGTGGATCACAAGGTCAGGAGATCGAGACCATACTGGCTAACATGGTGAAATCCCGTCTCTACTAAAAATACAATACTTAGCTGGACACCGTGCTGGGTACCTGTAATTCCGGCTATTTGGGAGGCTGAGGCATAAGAATTGTTAGAACACAGGAGGTGGAGATTACAGTGAGCCGAGACTGAGCCACTGCACTCCAGCCTGGGTGACAGAGTGAGACTCTGTCTCAGAAAAAAAAAGAGAAGAGAAAGAGAGCCAGGCATGGTGGCATGCACCTATAGTCCCAGGTACTCAGGAGGCTGAGACTTGTGAATAGCCACTACACTCCAGCCTGGGCAACATAGTGTAGCAAGAACCTGTCTCTGTAAGAAAAAGAAAAAAAGAAAAGAAAAACAGTAGTTGGATCTGGTGATTCAGAGGTCACTGGAAACTTTTCTTAGAGCAGCTTCAATGATGCTATGAGGCAGAAGCAGGGTTACGACTGGTTAAGCAGGGTCCTCTTTTGAGAATCTTAGATGAGAAGGCAAAGAGATAAGAAGGAAAAAGAAAGCCACAGTCAAGAGATGAGCTTTGGTTGGCTGGTTTTAAATTGGTGAGATCTGAGCATGTGGAGGGGAAAATGCTACTGGAAAGGCAAAGATTATTAACGCAGAAATGAAAAGCAAAAACAAAGTCATTCCCTAGTGAAATGGGAAGGAATGGGGATTGAAAACCATATGGATGGCCTGGCTTTGAAGGGGTTGGTTACGTCAGAGTAAAGGAGAGGATTGTAGGCCACACCTACCTCCATTCTCCTCCTCACTGAAGAATCTTTCTTTGCAAGATGTTTGATATGCCTCATTTTCTCTCTTAGAGCAGAGTCCCTGGGAACTGTGTGAGTCCCTAAGCAAAGCATCAAAAACTTCAAAACCAATTTGATTGCCACATTGACCAAGTTGCACTGTTACAATTGACATGCTGAACCACAAACTAGGTGTATTATCTCAAAAAAGTGAACAACCTGTAAAAAAAAAAATAGGCTTTGAGAATCACATTATTAATCAGAACAAATAAAATGTCATGTGTTAATTATACATCAATTAAAAGTAATTTTAGGCCGGGCGTGGTGGCTCACGCCTGTAATCCCAGCACTTTGGGAGGCCGAGGCGGGTGGATCATGAGGTCAAGAGATCGAGACCATCCTGGTCAACATGGTGAAACCCCATCTCTACTAAAAATACAAAAAATTAGCTGGGCATGGTGGTGCGTGCCTGTAATCCCAGCTACTCGGGAGGCTGAGGCAGGAGAATTGCCTGAACCCAGGAGGCGGAGGTTGCGGTGAGCCGAGATCGCGCCATTGCACTCCAGCCTGGG
>NW_022440448.1:0-7113 GCF_009761245.1 Sapajus apella
CCTCACTCCCATAGACAAAACAAAACACGTCAAAGGCTTTGGTGAGTAATGTTGGTTTTGTAATAGTCACCCAGCCGTTTCTCCAATTTCCTCTTTTCTTTCTGTAAGCTCCCCACCCCCACACTCCCTCACCCCACCCCAGACCACTGGTCTCAAAGTCATGGCCTCACGGAGGCCTGCTACCTAAGCCTCCCAAAGTATTGGGATTACTGGCGTGAGCCACCGTGACAGGGTTCAATATCTCCTCTTCTTTTTTTGAGACGGAGTCTCGCCCCATCGCTCAGGCTAGAGTGCAGTGGTGCAATCTCGGCTCACTGCAACCTCTGCCTCTTGGGTTCAAGCGATTTTCCTGCCTCAGCCTCCTGGGTAGCTGGGATTACAGGCACATGTCACCACGCTCGGCTAATTTTTTGGTATTTTTAGAAGAGACTAGGTTTTACTGCGTTGGCCAGGCTGGTCTCAAACTCCTGATTTCAGTTCATTCACCCATGGTGTCTGGCTGGGTGATATGGCTCAAGCCTATAATCCCAGCACTTTGGGAGGCTGAGGGAGGAGAATCGGTTGAACCTGGGAGGCGGAGGTTGCAGTGAGCGGAGATCACACCATCACACTCCAGCCTGGACATCAGAGCAAGACTCTGCCTCAGAAAAAAAAAATCTGTCAACGTCAAATTCTGCAAGCACACAGGTCCCTGTGGACGCATCGCTAGGCACCTCTGAGGCCCCACTGCCACGTTTACTTTTCCTGAAGGTTACCATAAAGCCTGCTCTTGGTCAAGGAAGTGTAGAAACATTCGCATGAAGTCATGGATGGAGAGTTAAGCCAGAAAAATGCCATTTTTTTTTTTTTTTTTTTTTTTGAGACAGAGTCTCACTGTCACCCAGGCTAGAGTGCAGTGGTAGCTGGGACTACAGGCATGTGCCACCACATCCGGCTTTTTTTAAGTAGAGTTGGGGTTTTATCATGCTGGCCAGGCTGGTCTCGAACTCCTGACCTCAAGTGATCCACCCGCCTTGACCTCCCAAAGTGCTCAGATTACAGACGTGAGCCACCAAGCCCGCCAACTGTTGTATTTTTAGTAGAGAAAGGGTTTTGCTGTGTTGTTCAGGCTGGTCTCATACCCCTGACCTCAGGTGATCTGCCCACCTCAGCCTCCCAAAGTGCTGGCATTGTAGGTGTGAGCCATCATGGGACCTGGCCCTATTTGTTTTTTTTTTTTTTTCTTGAGGCAGAGTTTCACTCTTGTTGCCCAGGCTGGAGTGCAATGGCAGGATCTCAGCTCACTGCCTCCTGGGTTCCAGCAATCTCCTGCCTCAGCCGCTAGAGTTATTTGGGATTATAGGCGTGCACCACCATGCCTGGCTAATTTTATATTCTTAGTAGAGACGGGGTTTCACCATGTTGGTCAGGCTGGTCTCAAACTCTGGACCTCAGGTGTTCTGCCTGCCTCGGCCTCCCAAAGTGCTGGAATTACAGGTGTGAGCCACCGCGCCCAGCCTTTTACTCTCAATATTCACTTTTATACCTAATTTTATAGTCATAGCTTCCTATTTTTCTCCACAAAGAGGGCCTGAGAATGCCAGCATCATGTCCAGCCATGTCTCATCCAGAGGTGGCCCTGCAGCCTGGGGCTGGCTCCCCTGCGCGATGGAGGGAGTGCCAGGCCCTCAGGATCATGTGGGCTCCATTGCCACCTCATTGGCAATCACTGGAAGGGTTTGCTTTGGCTTGGAGCCCAGGGCCTGATTTAATCCACTGTGCAGTTGGGTACTACCCATGAGCTGAAAAACCCCATCGACCCTGTGAACCGGCCCCACCCCCCCGCACTGGGCTGTAGGACTCTCTCCCTACACCCTAGAGACACAGGGCACGTGGAGGTGGGAGCAGGCTCCGGGTCATTCTGCCTGCTCCCAGTTCTGCCACTTCCAAGTGCCTGACCTTGGGCACCTCCCTGTGCCTCAGTTTCCCCATTTATGAAGTCAGGGAATAATGTACCGATCAGTTGGAGCAGCCGTGAGGATGGAATGGACCGTTCATGCCTGGTGCTCTGTGAAGCTTGCTAAATACACAGGGGTGCCTCTGAGCTGCTCTTATTATGCACTGCAAATAGATGGGACTTTTTGGAAGGTTTTGTGGGCAGATCGGGGGAGGACCGTCTTCCACCCACTGCCCCACGGCACCGCTCCCCCGTCGGCGCTTGCCTCTCTCTCCAGGGTCTGTTCTTCAATCTCTTTCTCTGATCAGTCTCCTCTTCCCCTCGCACCTCCTCACTCATCTTCCCTCTGATGGCACAGAAAGGCTCTGGCACTTCCCAGTCTCTGATACTCCCACCCAAGCCCCCAAGGGCCTCTGATCATTCCTGGGATGATCCCAAACTCCTCTTCTGCACCTCATCCCCTGATGCCCATATGACCTGGCCAGGCTGACCCAGCCTCCAGAACAAGCTTCCCCACCAAAGCCAGGGACCCGGGCTCCTTTGGGCCCCAGATAAACCCTATCTTCTCCAGCTTCAGTTTCAGTTCATGAAACATGGGGGGAGGTACTCAGATTCCCGATAGCCCGAGGAAAAGGGCGGGAAGAGGTCCTGACCGGGAGCAGGAAGGTGAGTCCCAGGGAAGCGGATCAGAGCTGACCGACCCGGCTTCTCAAGGTGGCTGCATCTCAGCCCAAACACAGCCACCCACACAGTGGGTCATCCAGGTTCCCTCAAGAGCACAGTTCTGGGCCGGCGCGGTGGCTCACGCCTGTAATCCCAGCACTTTGGGAGGCTGAGGCGGGTGGATTGCTTGTGGTCAGGAGTTCGAGACCAGCCTGGCCAACATGGTGAAACCCTGTCTCATTTTTATTTAAAAAAAAAAAAAAAAAAAGAGTTGTGGTTGGAGAAGACACGAAACAATAGCTTCTTGCCCCGACCCCGTCCCCACCCCCAGGCCTGGGAGGAGAGCAGGGAGTCACGCAGAGGCCCCCCATGGCACCTAGACAGGTCAAGGCAGAGCCTGGGTGGGCAAAGAGCTCATCCTTGAGTGACCGAGAGCCGGCTCCTTAGTAGCTGAGAGCCCCGTTATCCACGTGCCTCGGGTCCTGAGTCTCTGCCCCAATGTTGTCTCATCAGAGAGGCCCTTCTCTGACCCCTTATAATGTGCCATCTCTCTTTTTATTTTTTTTTTGACGGAGTCTTGCTCTGTGACCCAGGTTAGAGTGCAGTGGTAGGATCTCAGCTCACTGCAACCTCCACCTCCTGGGTTTAAGTGATTCTTCTGCCTCATCCTCCCAAGTAACTGGGACTACAGTTGTGCGCCACCAATCCCAGCTAACTTTTATATTTTTAGTAGAGATGGGGTTTCACCATGTTGGCCAGACTGGTCTCGAACTCCTGACCTCAGGCAATCTGCCCACCTCAGCCTCCAAAAGTGCTGGGATTACAGGCGTGAGCCACCGAGCCCGGCCAAAGTGCCATCTCTCCAATGCCTTCATTTTTCTTCCTGTCTTCCCCAGGAAGACAAGCAATGAACCAGAGCCTTGAAACAATGGGCCACGAAAGGTGGCGTGTCCGTGAGACCCACAGCTGGGTGTGGGGGGGTCCTGGCCAGCAGAGGCAGCACCGGCCCCACTGCCGTCCCGCCTCTCCACCCCTGAGTTTCTACCGTACCAGGAATGGGGCTGCTGCTGCCTGGCTCTGGTGTCTCTGGAGTGGAATTTCCTCTCTTCCCCCTGTAGAGTCCCCTCCCTCACCCTGCACACATCCCAGGTAGAGCCCAGCGACCCTTCCCTGTGTCCCCTACAAGGCCCAGCACCTCCTGGGTGGGAGCGCAGCGTAAGGTCCCCTCCCACCCCATTCTCTCTGTTAACCCAGGACCTATGCATGGCTTGAGGACGCAAGTGGTTTATGCACCTGTTATTAAAAACAATCCCCGCCCTAGTGCGTCCACAAGGCTCACGTGCCCTTGTGTTTATTGTTCCAACATTTCTGTTTCAGGTCGGTCTTTTCATGTCTGCCTTTTTATCCTTAAATAATGTGCTTAGAAGGCTGGGTGTGGAGGCTCAAGCCTGTTATTCCAGTACATTGGGAGACCGAGGTGGGCAGATCACTTGAGGTCAGGAGTTCGAGACCAGCCTGGCCAAAATGGTGAAACCCCATCTCTAATAAAAATACAAAAATTAGCCAGGGCCTGGGGTGAATGCTTGTAATCCCAGCTACTTGGGAGGCTGAGGGGAGGGTATCGCTTGAGCCAGGGAGGCAGAGGTTTCAGTGAGCCGAGATTCTGCCACTGCACTCCAGCCTGGGTGACAAAGTGAGACTCTGTCTCAAAAATAAGCTGGGCACGGTGGCTCACACCTGTAATCCCAGCACTTTGGGAGGCCAAGGTGGGTGGATCACGTAAAGTCAGGAGTTTGAGACCAGCCTGGCCAACATGGCAAAACCCCATCTCTACCAAAAATACAAAAACTAGCTGGGCATGGTGGCAGGTGCCTGTAATCCCAGCTATTCGGGAGGGTGAGGCAGGAGAATCACTTGAACATAGGAGGCAGAGGTTGCAGTGAGCCAAGATTGCACCATGCGCTCCAGCCTGGGCAATGACAGTAAAACTTTGTCTCAAAAAAAAAACCAAAAGAATTAGAAGGCGCCAAGCATGGTGGCTCATGCCTGTAATCCCAGCACTTTGGGAGGCTGAGGTGGGTGGATCGCCTGAGGTCAGGAGTTCGAGACCAGCCTGACCAATATGGTGAAACCCCATCTTTAAAAAAAAAAGAATTAGAAGGCCATGCCTGGGCGCAGTGACTCACACCTGTCATCCCAGCACTTTGGGAGGCTGAGGCAGGTGGATCACTTGAGGTCAGGAGTTTGAGACCGGCCTGGCCAACATGGTGAAACCCTGTCTTTACTAAAAATGTGAAAAAATTAGCCGGACATGGCGGGGTGCCCCTGTAGTTTCAGCTGCTTGGAAGGCTGAGGCAGGAGAATCATTTGAACGTGGGAGGTGGAGGTTGCAGTGAACTGAGATCTCACCACTGCACTCCACGATAGAACAAGACTTTGTCTCAAAAATACGGAAGTAGGAGGACATGGAGGAAACATGTTCTTAAGACCTCTTGGGATTATGCCATGGGCAAAAAAACCCATTATATACATTTAAAGAAGTGATGGAGGGTGGGCATCAGCAAAATGACGGGGCAGCCACAGAAAGGAAGATGGGGCCCTCGTAGCAGAAGCCAGCTAAGAGCAGGAGCCAAAATATGTATTTTGAGATGGAGTCTCGCTCTGTCGCCAGGCTGGAGTGCAGTGGTGTGATCTCGGCTCACTGCAACCTGTGCCTCCTGGGTTCAAGCATGTCTCCTGCCTCAGCCTCCTGAGTAGCTGGGATTACAGGCACCCACCATCATGCCTGGCTGATTTTTGTATTTTTAGTAGACGCAGGGTTTCCCCGTGTTGGTCAGGCTGGTCTCAAACTCATGACTTCAGGTGATCTGCCCACCTTGGTCTCCCAAAGTGCTAGGATTAAAGGTGTGATCCACCGTGCCCGGCCAAAAATATATATATTTATACCCGTGATATGTATATATATATATATATTCCCTGCATAATCTTTTCCCTCTAAATTGCTCCGTTTTATGGTTAGCTTGGTGTTCATTTTTCACATTATACGCTTTTCTCAAATGTCATGCTGATCCTTAACTGTCTGCATATATATATATATATATGTATGTATTTAAAAAATATTTTTTTTCTGACATGGAGTCTCGTTCAGTCGCCCAGGCTGGAGTGCAGTGGTGTCCAGCCACCCAGGGCTGCAGCTGAGAGCAAGCATCACTGCCCAGATGCCTGAGTCTAGTGGACACCTGTGTGGGTGGGACCCGTGTCCCTCAAATGGGCCCCTCCAGCTCAGCACTCCAGCTACTTCCCCCGTCACCTCCTCACCTCACGCCCTCCCAGCCCCTGCGGCCCCCACCAGGCCACTCAGCCACTCCTGTGACCCCCACCTTCTGCCTGCAGCTCCTCCCACTCCCGGACTCCTCAGCCTCCCAAGCCCACAGTCTCCATGTGACTCGAGCTACCCCTCCCTGGCTGGGAGCCCTGAGGGTCCCTTCCTCCTGCCACGGGGCCTGCTACCTCTGCCCAGCACAGACCCTCCCAGGTGAAGCCCTGAACCCCTCAGCGTGGCCCAAGGCACCTCTGTCCACCCTGCTGCCCCCCTTCCTCTGCCCCTTGAGGCCATGACCTTTCCAAGGGTCTGCTGGAAGGAGCCTGGGGTTGGGAGCCGCTTCTGGAGGTGAACAGGTTCATGGGCCATGACAGTCCCCACACTTCCTCCCTCACACAGTCAGGGCATTGTGGTACAGACAAGATCAGCCAACCGTACAACTGGGAGGATGGCCACAGGGCAGTGGAGAGGAAGCAAGAGCTTGGGTGAGAGGTCATGTCTGGTGCAGGGGCAAGCGGGGACCCCCACAGCCCAGGGATGGGACACAGGGCACAGGTGAGTTATCAGCAGGGCTGCGCACCACCCTCTCTGCCCAGCGCCCCTGCAGGCCCCCAGCTGCTCCAGTGGGACCAGCTTAAGCACCCCGATGTCTGCTTGTTGTTGGTCTATCTGTGCGTGCTGGGGTACATACAGGGTGACCTCCACTGCACTCTTCTTTTCGGGGAGACCAAGGACTCAGGCAAGCAGAATGATAAGAACCACAAACAGGGAACATGGACGGGACTGGAAGGGAGCAGAAGGCACGTGGCCCTGTGTAAACCCATCCCATGACCCAGCGCAAACAATGCTCTCTGAGCCCTCGTAACCACGGAGAGCTGGACATTCTGGAGTCAGCTGGGAGAATCAACTCCTTCCCAAGCCGAGCAGTAGCTGCGAGGGGCGGGTGGCAATCATTTATTTTTGAGACAGGGTCGCGCTCTCTTGCCCGGGCTGGAGTGCAGCGTCAAGATCACAGCTCACTGCAGTAGACCTCCCCAGCTCAAGCAATCCTCAGCTTCAGCTTCCCAAGCAGTTGGGACGATAGGCGCAGGCCTCCATGCCCAGCTAATTTTTTTTTTCCAGTATTTTGTAGAGATGGAGTCTTTCTGTGTCGCCCAGGCTGGTCTTCGACTCCTGGGCTTAAGCAATCCTC
>NW_022440449.1:0-858 GCF_009761245.1 Sapajus apella
TCTAAAAATAATTTTAAAACATATATATTAAAAATAATGAGGCCTATTTCAATCCATGTAATAAAAAAAAAAATTGTAAGGCAATGCCAATACCAAGATTTCAGTATTGACTCAGGAACAGAAAAATGGATCAGTGTAAAATAATGTAATACTCAAAAACATGTATTAGTACATAAGGCCTCAGTGTTTGGTAATAAATGTTTTTTATTCTCATATGGGGACAAATTCTCAATATGATTAGACCCTTATTTTATGCGTCATCAATTCCAGGATCTGAACATTTGAATGTAAATCATAAAACAACACTTAGCAAATGATTTGAAAAAAAAAATTTATATATATATATACATATATTATATATAGATAGAAGTTTTTTATAGAGAAACCAGGAAACTCAAATGTATAAGAGTTGTAGTTATAAGAATGTAGTCATACTTGATGCCATACAAAATTACATTCTATAGCCCAGTATTATCTAGTAGAACTTTCTGAGATGATGGAAATGTTCTATATCAGAATAGCCCAATATGCAGCTAGTAGACACATATCAAACACTTGAATTGACAGTGTGACTAAGATATCAAATCTGGAAAATGGCTATTATTGAAAAACACTGCTATAGACGATGTTACTACATTAGTAGGAAAAAAAATCACGTGCCATATTATCTATCTAGAATAAATTTTTCCATAAAAAAGTCATGTGTCATACTCTCTATCTAGATTAAATGTTTCCACTCGGTGCGGTGGCTCACGCCTGTAATCTCAGCACCTTGGGAGGCCAAGGTGGATCACAAGGTCAAGAGATCGAGACTATCCTAGCCAACATGGTGAAACCCCGTCTCTACTAAAAAATACA
>NW_022440449.1:958-6755 GCF_009761245.1 Sapajus apella
AAATTTTATAATAAAGTATGGTAAATGCAAATAATTTGAAAAGAATTCACAGAACAGAAAATCTAGAAGACAAAATATGCATAAAAGGAGTGCCAACGTTTCTAGTATTCAAATAAATGAAATTGAATAATAGAAAACATCTCACCTACCAAAAAAGAGAAACAGTAAAATAAAATATATGGTAATACACATAACAAGGATTGAAAAGAATATCTCACTTATTTTGCAAGACTTCTTAGAATGCACTCTATCATTGTGTGTTAACATAAGCTTGAATGGTATTTTGACTTACAAAGTTCACCTATCAGATTCTCAGGAATTCATCTTAGAAGGAAAAGCACCATTTAGTGGTAAATATACAGATTATTTCTAGTGTCAATAAAATAAAATCAACATAAGCTTAACATTTTAAAAGGGTATTTAATATTACCTAAACTATTCAATTTAATTGAGGATACATTAATATAATTTAAAATTAACTTTTACTGGCCCAGCACAGTGGCTCATGTCTGTAATTTCAGCACTTTGGGAGGACGAGAAGGGTGGATCACTTGAGGTTAGAAGTTCAAGACCAGCCTGACTAACATGGTGAAACCACGTCTCTACTAAAAATACAGAAGGAAAAAAAATAGCCAGAAGTGATGGCCCACTCCTGTAATCTCATCTACTTGGGAGGCTGAGGCAGGAGAATTGCCTTAAACAGAGAGGCAGAGGTTGCGGTGAGCCAAGATCGTGTCATTGCATTCCAGCCTGGACAACAAGAGTAAAACTCCATCTGAAAAAAGAAAACAAAACAAAACAAAAAAAAACAAAAAAAAAAACAGAAACAAATTGAGGTTTGTCTGTGGAGATTGGATTTAGACAATTCCCTTTAGGAAACTAGTGAGAGAAAAATGGTAATAATCAGAGAATTATATAGAATACATTCCTATTTTTATAAAACAAATAATGATAAAAAACAATATTGCTCAATATGATGGTTTATAGTCTTGTTTTATTTATTTATTTATTTATTTATTTATTTATTTTTTATAGTCTTGTTTTAAAAGTTCCCCAACAAGATTCCTTGGCCCATAGATTGACTTGCCTCCAACAAGACCATATCTTGAGCTGTTCCCCAGTTAAAGCTGCCTCCTTCACTAGTGCCATCTTCCCTAAGGTGATTTTAACAGCGAGGTCAATTATCATGTTTTTCTAAAAAATGACCAGGAAAGATCTTACCATAACCTCCATTTTTGTTTCCCACAATCATTGAAGGATTCTAGATCTCACAGGGCATCTCATTTATCCAGAACCTTTCAACAGAAAGTGGATTTGCACATCCCTGAATCTGACAGTCTCATCCCTTCCTGATGCTCTGTCCTTAAGATTGTCAATGTGACCTCAAAAATGCTGTAATTGGAAAAATTTTCAAATCTTTGTTTTGTATTTTTGATGCTTTCTTGTTTTAAATGTCATCATCAGAAGCCCCCTCAAAAGGTGACTGTTTTATTTGGGGGCTGGGGTTGTTGTTTGACACATCCCAGTGAACCTGGAGTTGGGATAAACCTTACCGTTTCTTCTACTCCCAGACCAGACACTTGCCAACAACACACCCCCCCAACTCATTTCTCTCTCTCCATATATGTACACATACGCACATCTCTCTCTAGTGTCAAAAAATCAGATCAACATACATTTAAATTTTTTTAAAAAAATTCATAAATACCTAAACTATTGAATTAATTGAGGGTATATTAATATAACTTAAAATTGAGGTTAATCTATGCAGATTGAATGTAGTGAATTCCCTTTCAGAAACTAAAGAAAAATAGAATGACGAAAAAGTATATATAGACATACGTATTCTTCTCTGATCATTGGTTTATATCAAGATATGTAGATACATTGATAGATGACAGTTATAGATAGATAGATAGATACATAGATACATAGATAGGTAGATAAAGGAGAGAGAGAGAGGAATGGAAGCATTTCTGTCTCATTTGTTTCCATGAATTCAAGTTTCTATTTAATTTCATTTCCTTATTCAAACAGTTTTGCTTGCATCCACTTCCTTTTTGTTTCTGTTGGCAAACTTATTAATTTATATATATTATAGTTCCAACAGTAGTTTTACACAATTTCTCTTTAAGTAGTTAAAAGAAGGAAGGATAAAAAATATGCATTCATATAGTCTTTATAATTACCTAGTTATCTTAACCAGTGCTCTGCGTGTGTGTGTGTGCGTGTGCTGACTCTAATTACTGTCTGCCATCACTTACTTTCACCTAGAACTTTCTTTCACATGTATTATAATACAAGTATGCTAGTGGAAACTTCTCTTATTTTTGTTTATATTGGAATGTATTAATATAAATTTTATTATTACAAGATACTTTTAATGTATATACATTTCTTGATTGACAGTTCATTGGGTTTTTGTTGTTATTGTTCCTAGCACTTTGAATAGGTCACCCCATTCCTTCTGGGTCATTTTTTTCTAATGACATTTAGTCATTAAACTTACTAACATTCCATTGCGCATGATGAGTCATTTTCCTCTTGCTGTTGTAAAGATTTTTTGTCTTTGCTTTTTAGCATTTTTACTGTGATATGTCTATGTCATCTTTGAGTTTATCTGACTTAGAGTTCACTGAGCTTGAAGGTATAGATTAATAATTTTCATCAAATTAAGGAAATTTTAAGCATTTGTTTGAATACTTTTCTGTTCCTTTTTCTATTCTTTGGTTACTCCCATCATACGTATATATTAGTACACTTAATTAGGCCCTCCAGTTTTCTAGGGCTCTGTTTATTTTTCACATTTTTAAATTTGAATTGTTTAATCTAAATAATCTATCTGTAAGTTAGTGAATTCATTCTTTTGTCTGCTGAAATCTACTTTTAAGTCCATCTTATAAATTTTTCATTTTAGGTTATCAGAATTTACTTATTATGTTAACTTGGCATAGGCAAAATAATAAAGATGATACAAAAAAAGAGAGTGTCCTGCTTGATTATCCTGCTTATATATATTCTATTTTTCCAAGAACATGTTTCTCATTAAATATCTCTGAAGAGGGACATCTGTTTGTATTTTTGCATGACACAGACACTAGCTGTTTTGTGGATGGTCCTCCGTACACTGCTATAGTTCCTTTAAAACATGAATAGCATATTGGAAATTTTCTGATGCAAATGTATGTGACATTGACACACTGTGTGTTTACAGTCTCTCTCATAGTCACAAAGAAGTCTATAAACAAAAAGGTTAGTAACAACTTCTGTACATGGTAAACAGAGCCTGAAGATCAAATTAAATTAGAAGTGAAGAGCAGGAGATGTCTAACCTATAGCTGCATTGTATAAATTTATGTTCTAAAGATACTGAGATGTATTGCCTTGGAGGAGAAATCAGCAGTCACTCTTATCAATCATCTCCTATGTATAAATTTTCTTCCATAACCTCCCCAAAGCAGGTTTTTAATATTATTTAACTTTAGATTTCAATAAGTTGACCCTGATGTGCCTATGTGTGCTTTGTATATGTTTATTTCTTTGGCAATTATTGAACTCTGTGGGTCTCTAGTTCAATACTATTCATCAAATTGAGAGAAGTTTTTTCATTATCTACGCCAGTATTTTTTTCTGCTTCAGTTTCTCTCTTCCCCCTTGGACTTCAATTATTGATATGTTACAAAAGTACACATATTGTTGTTCACATATCGCAGAGGTACTGTTCATTTTTCAGTCTCTTTCCTGTCTTTATTTTTCTCAATTTGAAAACTTTCTATTAATGTGTTTTCTAGTTCCATTTTCTTCTGCTGTGTCCAGTCTTCTATTAAATCCCTGTAGTGATATTTACATCATATATTTTTTTTGGTATAGAATTTCAAATTTATTCTTTTTCTTAATAATTTCCACTTTTCTGCTGAGATTCGCAATCTTCCAACTAATTACATTCATCTTTAAAAAAATGTTTGTTTTAAGTCATTTTTGTTAATTATAATGTGTTCATAATCTGTATATTTCCTCATTGGTTATGACACATTTTCCTATGTCTTCATGTATCTAGGATGTTTTACTGTACACAGGAATTTGTGCAGGCTACATTGTTGAGCAAATGAATTTTGTGTTGAGTTTTGTTCTAGTTGTTAGTTAATTTACTGGCAGATCAACTGGACCTATTGGTGCTTGCATTGGCCTTTATTGGGGCAGTTCTAGAGTAATTCTTACAATACAAATAGAGTAGCCCTACAAGCCTCTACTAAGGTAAAGCCATTCTTGTGTCTCAAATGAATACCCAGAGTGTCCAGTGAGGTTTCTTCATTCTGCCTGGCTGGTTGTCTCCCAGTTCTGTGCAACCTCTAGACTGCTGTGAAGTATACTTTGTATACCTCACTTATTCCAAGGGCTATATAATAGGGCTACCGTTGTCAAAATCTTGAAAACAGGTGCTTCCTATATTTTCTATGGTTTTAGATTTGTTCACAGTAAAGAGGATAGTTTGATACCTGTTACTTCATCATACTTAAAGTAGTATTACATTCAAAACTCAGTCATAAAAATTTTTACTTGTAAAATAAAAATTAATATTTCTTATATAATTGTTTAACAAAGTTAATGTTGATTCTTATTTAATAAATATGGATTTCTATCCAAATAACATATATTTTAGATATTAGAGTATTTCTAGATAACTTGGCATCTGTTATCTATTCTTAGGAGTAGAATCTTGTTTTGCAGGGAGAAAAACTTAATAAAATGTCAAATAAAGATCAGTTTTAGAGAAATGGAAAATAACAAGTATGGCATGATTAATATGCACTTTATTATTTGATTTTAACCAGGAAATTTTCTTTTCCTCCTGTCAACAGGAAAACACTATCTCTTTAAAATAGCCAAATTTCTGACTCCATAACATAATACTTGATATTAGCTGAACACAAAATATATAATTGTTTGCTAGTTTCTTTTAATTACCTTGAAACATTTAAAGTCTATATCTTTAATTATAAGGTAAAAATTGTTCTGATTTTCCATATTACATGAAAGAGTTATCTAAAATATATTATGAAAAATGTAAATATTTCTGAATTAATTTTATTTGAACCACTTAACTTTTGCATTAAAAAGCCTTTTAGGAATTAAGATTATTCTGAACTGCAATGTCTAAAAACAAATACGTATTATCTGAAATTTATGAACTGCTACTATAAGTTTCTAGAACCCGTTAAGTAGCTAAATAAGCTCTATTAAGAGACACAGAGAACATAAGAAAATATATTGCAGATTAGAACTCCTCTCAGTAGCTTATAGTAGATTTAGCTACGTTTTTGCATTTTTAGCATACTATCCCTACCTCATTCTGTCAGTCAATAAGCAGTAGCCACCATATATGTATTACTTTTATTTTACATACTCTATGTGTCTTAAAGAAAAATATAATTACTAGCTCAGGCACACTAACTAAATTATATTGTTATGGAATATTTTATGCATCATCATAAAATTGCTTAAAATGTATTCTAGATTCTCAATCACTAGCATGTTTTAGAAAAAAAAAAAATTTAAAAATTCTAAATGCTTGAGCAAATTCTCCAGGAACAATTGATGAGAAAGTGATTGAAGTCTTTATTTTATGTTTGATGACTAAATGTCCAGTTAAATAAGTTACTTTATATCTCCCAGTTTCTTTTGTTGTTGTCAAGTTACAGTTTCTTAAACCTTAACAAATAAGAAATGTGTGTGAATAAGTTTGCTGGTGAATTCAAATATCTTTGTTCTTATGCTTTTACTGGATCATTTCAATTGG
>NW_022440449.1:6855-7106 GCF_009761245.1 Sapajus apella
CCAAAGTGCTGGGATTACAGGCTTGAGCCACTGCGCCCGGCCTTGGCTTTGCTTTTATGTTGCTCTGACAACCCTAATTATCAGTACTGGCATAGGTTATATATAATGGTGAACATATACTGATTTATTTTAATAGTTATTTTTCCAGGATTTTAATTATCAACTTATTTAAAATTAGTTGATATAGTTAGTGCAACAGCTTAGTGTTTTTATTTGAAATTTACATTTGAATCAATTATAGAATGTTTGTA
>NW_022440450.1:0-7103 GCF_009761245.1 Sapajus apella
CCCCCCATGCAGCTGTCATTTTTCCTCGAGCTGCATACGCTGGTCAGGTAATGGCAGCTACCACTCACCAGGTAAGTGGCCAGCTCACCTTCAGATTTGCCAAACAAATCCATGTCCTGCCTCACACTTGCTGGCTGGGAAGGCTTTTCAAAATGCAGGCATCTCTGGAGCTGTTACATGGATACCAGAAGCATCACTGGACAAGTCCTGTGCTGGCCCCAGGGTATCCTCTGCAGCTGGACAAGGCTGGAGCACATTGCCAGCAGGGCCCCCATGTGTCCATTCCAGAACAGCATGGGACCTGGGGAAATCGCCAGTTTGCCATCCTGCCATTGCTGTTCCATGCATCCCTGGAGACCCAGAGCATGGATTGTGGTGAGGTAGTGGCTAGGCAGGACCAGAAGTGTCCATTTTTGACCTGGAAGCATCAGACACCCAAGGCTTGGGGTAGAAATGGGGGCTCCATACCATTCCCAGTGACAACTTCCTATGGCAGAAACAGGAAGGAATGTCTGGCAACCCACCAAAGGTAAGATGCCACATCAGCCCGAGCAGAAGCTTCCCGACCCAGGTTGTTCCAATGACAATTGGAGGTTCTTGGGAAGGTGGAGCCCTTTGTGGGAGCTTAGGATGGGTGTCCTAGAAGTGCCACTTAAAGGGGCCTGAGGCCTCTTGAAATCCCTGTGTTAGAGCTGCAGCTCTCCATGCAGGCTGCAGGGCAGTCACCTGCGGAGCTTTAGGATAGGCCCAGGGCTCGGCTCCCTGGACCAGTGCCTTAAGAACTTTCTCAGCAGGGGTAGCTGGCTTTGAGAAACGTGCCTGGGAGACCACATGGCACTGCCTAGCTGGGTCCCCTGCTGACAGAGGTGAGGGTGGAGCTCGTGGTGACTTGGTAATGCTATGAGTTATGTACGTGTGACAGGAAAGTTCCAGAATGCCAGAGGATTTCAGACAATCCCACAGATAACCAGTGTCAGTCACATTTCTCACCTTCTCAAAGGGGATGTGGCCAATCCCAACACCTTGGCCACGAGGGTGACCTCCAGTCAACTGATATCTACAGTTCTCAAAAACTCGACGCAATTTGATCTTAAACACTGTCATCAACACACAAATTTCCCTTTAGCCTGGGTGCAGCCTGCAGTCCTGTGCAGTGGGGTTTTTGGAGGGTCCATTGTAACATCCCTGGTTGCTTGATGCGTGACAGTGCTAAGCGGAAGGGGGTAAGAAGCCTGCACCAGCCCTGGCCGTGTCCTGAGACAAACACCCTGTGTCACGACATTTGGGGTTATTAGGGTCATAGTGCAGAGCCTCCAAATAGATCTGTGGTCGTGTGTGTCCAGGTATTTAAATTAATACTGAAATAAAGTGCATATGACAGATACTCTACAACCCACTTGGTCAGAGAGTCATTAGAGTTAGTAAGTTCTATCTGTGTTTCCAGCTTTTGTGCCCTGCCCTGCCAAATTAGAATCCTACAAACCTGATATTAAAAATACAAAATTATGCAGAAAACACCCTTTATAAATTCTAATTTGATCACTGAGAAAAGTGATCTCCATATCACTTTGGAGATAAAAGTGTGAACCTGAAACTGTCACCACGAGACCTTACGGCCCAGGGTAAATCACACCCATGCCCTGACCCACCCAAGGTGCCACATCTTGTAAATTCTATGAGGTAGGCATGAGGATGAACTAAACACCAGTGCAGTCCTCAAAGGAAAAACAAAAGAAATACAAACACAAGGGACTCTTTGGAACTGAGTCTGGAAGAAGGGGGACTGCCTGGTTTACTCCAGGAGAATTTGCCAAAAACAAGTTTCCTTCCCATTCCATCCTCATCACTTATTCTAAAAATTGCCTCCTCCCCATTTCAGTAATTCTGGGCTCCTTACTCTTGTGGCATTTTTTTTTTTTTTTTTTTACATTTTAAGAATACCTGGATTTGATTTACTTAAGAGCACATATGACTTAATTTTGCATTTCTGGTAATCATTTCTTAAATTTGCCCCCATTTTATCAAATGACAGGTTTTTTTGTCATATCATCTATTTTTAATGTTAAAGATTTTATATCCAGTTTATCTAAAATCCCTTGCTTAAAATGGGTTTAATGCTAACATGCTTGTCTCTGCATTGTTTTATAATTTGATGATATATGATTTTCCCCAATATCTGACTGTATGGATAAGACTTTTAAAAACATACAATAAATTTTGATTTCTCTGTCTCAGTTGGTCATGTGGCTGAATGAGTCAATGTCTCCATCAGCTCGAAAAATCTGGCATCACTTAATCTAATTAATAAGAACATCCAGCGTGCTCGTGCACCCATGAGGAGAAGAAAAGACTACAGCAAACAGCCAAGAAGGGGAGAATCCCATGATTTATGAGTGAACTCATACAGATATCATAAATATTTACTGCTAGAAACAGTATTTTAAACAAAAGGTCTTCAGGCAAGTGTATTAAAACTACCTTGGATACAAGGGGCCCTATCACTTGTAAAACTTGGCAAATTCGATAAATAATGTTTAAAATTACAAAATTATACAGAAAACACCCTTTAATAAATTGACATTTAAAATAATATGAATTAAGGTTCTCTAAAGGGAGCCCTTTAGACAACGTGCCTGCTATGTGTACTGATTGCTAGCGGGGCTGGTGTCAGGAGAATCGATGTGGCTCCCCCAGGCCCCTCCTGGGAGCAGCCTGGACTGACAGCCTGGAAACGCGCTTGGCCCCGTGGTCCTGGGAGCTGCAGTGGCGAATGCGCATCGAGGACACCTCCCACTCTGCGCCCAGGCCGGCTGCCTCGCCCTGGCCCCCGACCCTCGCCAGGCACCCGCGGGCCCTCACGTCGTCTTCTTCCAGGGTGGCGGGTGCCTCTCCTGCGCCTTGGCCTGGTGCTTCTTCTCAGCCATCTCCGCCTTCCGTTTCTCCTCCCGGCCTCTTGTGAGACCGCTCAGGGCCCCGCGGGCGGCCGCTGTCCTTGGTGCTGCCCTTCCGCCCTGGCCGCTCGGGGGTCCGCAGGCGGCCGCTGTCCTTGGTGCTGCCCTTCTGCGCTGGCCGCTGGGGCAGGTAGGAGGGCGCGGGCGCCTGGCTGAGGCGGACCCAGGCACCACCAGGCTGGGCTGCGCGCTGCTCCCCCGCAGGCGCTGCAGGCGCAGGAGGCTGGCCTTCCGCGGGGCGGGGCGGCGGGACCCCGGGACCCGGGGGGCCCATGCAGCCCTCGCCGCCACGATTTCCTGCGCCGCCAGCCACCTCTTACCCCACGCACTGGGGGCTCTCGGGCACACGATCTGGCACACGACGGCCACGGCGGGCTGTTAGAGGTTCGTGGTCATCTTTCCCACGTGGTCCAGGGCGCCCTTGTGCTCCGGTACTGGCACGGAGCGCGGAGTCAGCGCGGACAGCACGCAGTCCTGGAGCCTCCGCAGACAGTTCTTGGAGCCCAGGGGCTTCCGCGTTGTCTCTGGGGAGGAGGGAGCTCGGCCGGCACTCCTGTGGCCCACTCCTGCCTCGGCGTCCCACCGCGGGGTCCCTCGCGTGGACGTGAGCCCTGCTATCATCGGGTCTCAGATGCGATCCGTTTGACCCTGCATGGCGGCTTTCATCAGGGCGCTGAACCCCAACGTCCCTCCTTTCAAACATACTTCAGTAAGCAGTGGGTGATGACAGCGTGCCCTGATTGGCTCCGAGCAGCCTCTTCAGTAAAACAGCACAGGAAAGTCGTGAACAGACGCTCGGCTGCTTTCTTCATTTTCACTTTAATTCCGCGATGCCTCTGTGCCCGCCTGACCACGTCTCTCCCGGGGTCTGAGGCTCTGCTGCTCTTTAATGTCCACTGAGAGGGGGCCCTGGCCGTCTTCAGGCATGAAAACCTCCAAGCCCGCCGTCCTCACCGTGGGGTCCCTGAGCCAGGGCATCAGCCTCACCTGGAAATCTGTGGATCTGCTCATTCTTGGGCCCCACCCCAGGCCTATTCAAAGACTCCAGGGGCAGGGCCTGGCAGCCTGTGTTTCCACCAGATCTGTGTTAAAGCTCAGATGAAACAGCCCAGGCGATGCCGACGAGGGAAGCGAAAGGCTGAGAGCCAATGTCTAATGCACCTGTGCCCAGGGGGCGGGGCAGCCCCTGCCTGCGCAGCTGTGATCAGGGTTGTGTTCCCCTCGCTGTCCTGCGGTTGATGGTTGACGTCAACGTGGAGGCACTCAGATAAGGCCACCACGGAATCCACAAAGCTGTGGTAGCAGGCGACAATAAGGCCGGTCCGGTCACTGTGATCAGTCTCCTGCGCCTCCTCGATGCTCACCCCGCGGCACCAGCGTCCACAGCAGCACCCCCACCTCCGGGACGCCCTCCAGGAGACTCTCCGCGCTCTTCACGCCCTGCTCCTCCTTGTCCTGGAAAAAGAAGAGTCATCCAAGGCAATGCTGCTGCCGGCATAGGGCTGATTCCAGAAGTCCTGGAACTCTTCTTACCGCTGTCCTCGACTTTCGCGCCCTGAGGTGGGGCGTTGGCGCCCCGAGGTGGAGTCATGCAGCGCCTCCTGCCACCCTCCGGCTGGGTCCAGGTCAGCAGCACCATGCAGGCGGGGAGCCGGGGGCAGGCAGGGAGAGTGCCTCACTGCAATCTTTTCTCCCGGGTTCAAGTGATTCTCCTGCTTCAGCTTCCTTAGTAGCTGGGATTGCAGGCATTTGCCACTATGGCTCGCTAATTTTTGTATTTTAAGTAGAGACAAAGTTTTACCATGTTGGCCAGGTAAATCTTGAACTCCTGACCTCAATTCACCTGCCTTCCTAGGCCTCCCAAAATGCTGGTATTACAAAAACAACAACTAAATCCTGGAATAATGACTGGGAACTTGCCTAGAGTTTGCAATGTTTATACTCCTTATAACAAAGCAGAAAGCCTTCCTCAGAATTATCTGGGCTGTCATCACTCATTGTCCAAGCCTATTAACAGACTCCTGCAACCCAGTGCTGTAAGTCTCAAATGTGCTCCTCCAATAATGCAGTAGAAGGCCTGAGATTCCACGTAATAGTATCCTTAAGTCCCTGGATATTTTTAAGGTTCAAGAATGTATAAATCTTATCAACTTTATGTTTTCTAAAATCTCAGATTACGTGAGGTGTTTGGACAAATAAAGTTCAATGGTGATATCCACCACTGAGAGAAAATCAGTCTAAAAATTATAATCTTAAAATCCAGAATGAGAAAAAAAATGTTTTTCTTAGAGCCTTCTTGTAACTGTCTGATTTTCCTGTAGATGTAAGAACTAGAGGACAAGCTCTGCCTGATGTAACTGGCCTAGACATATGTAGATGTATTAATTGTAGAAGAAAGAATTATGCCTTTCAGGTAAAATGGCTACATAAAAGATTGAGTTGCTGTTTTTGAGACAAGTTCTCACTCTGTCACCCAGGTTAAAGTGCAATGGCACAGAGCTCACTGCAGTCTCCAACTCCTGGACTCCAGCAATCCTCCCAACTCAGTCTCCTGAGGAGCTGGGACAACAGGTGCACACCACCCTGCAAGGCTAATTTTTCTTTTTGGTAGAGATAAGGTCTCACTATGATGCCCATACTGATCTCAAACTCCTGGCCTCAAGTGATTTTTCATCGTTGGCTTCCCACAGCACTGGGATTATAAGTATGGTCACTGTACCCGGCCTCAGATTACATTTTTTCATACACATAGCTTTCCAATTAAAAATATTTTGCTAGAATTCTCTTAATTCAGCAAAGCAATGTTATTACTAACCCAGTCTTCACTTAATTTCAGCTTTCATACAAGAACAAAATTACCTTTACTGTTTAATTTATGTTTTATTTTATATTTTCAAGGTGGACAATACATTTGTTGGAGATACATTTACATAATGAAATGATTACTATAATGAGACAGATTAACCAATCTGTTATATCACTTTGCTGTGCTTTTTTTTATGATAACAGAACAATCTAGTCCCTCAGAATATTTCCCAATACAATATGAGATTATTAAAAATACCTACAGGTTGTACATTAGATTCATTTATTCTACATTGCTGCACCTTTACAAATTTTGCCCTTCATCTACGAATTTTCTTCCCATCACTCTAACCAATGTAATAACCTTTCTACTCTCTGTTCTTTATGTATTCAATTTTTAAAATAGATTTCAAATATGAGTGAGACCATAAATAATTTTTCTCTGTGTGTCTGTCTTATTTCACTTAGGAAAACTGCCATTTTCATGTCTCCTAAATTTAGTACAGAAATAGAGTGCTAGTCAAGAATGTGTCTCAGTTTTGCTAGATTATTTTTTTCAGATTATTCTGTCAATTATTTTCTTGTACTATAGAAGAATCAAAATTCTTGAATTAAAAAAATCTGTAACCAGGATATTGATAAATAACTTCTTTTAGGCATAAAAAAACAAGAAGTTCAAGATTTCTGGATTAATGATTGACAATGGTCTTAGTGGTCTCTCTTTGATTTATTTTAATTGTAAATCTTGGTGATAGTCTAACATAAATTCTGAATGGTGAAGAAAAGAAATAAATTATGTATCTCTAGTAGCATCAGTAGAATAAATTCTCTTGGTTAAATGGCAAAGAAAATATGCTAAATAGATACAGAAATTTCTTCATCTTCCAAAATCAGAGTCAAATGCTAAATGATTGTAAAGTCCTGAATTCCGTCTTTCTGTAAAAGTAAATCTGAGCTAAATTAGAAGAATGTCAGGAATAATTTTTTTCCTGAAAACTGGGAACAAATAAGATAACTAAATTAGGAGGCATTGACTGTTTCATAGAGAAGTTTTAGCATCAACAGAAAAGCTCAGGAAACTTAGGTGAAAATCAGAAAGGAGTGTTGGGTTGAAGTTCTAAGGGGAATAATTTCATCTCTCAATCACTTGGAAAAAAGCAGCAAGTCTAAAAGAAGCAGTGATCAGCTTTCTCCCTGCTAACTCCTAATGTCATGCATGAAATATGTGGAGGGAGAAGAGACAGTTAGTATAGAATCTGTATGGTGTGGAGTGAAAGATCAGAGACCTTTTCTGATAAGTATTTTCAAAATTTGGAGAATTATTCCTATCTAAATGGTCTACTTAAG
>NW_022440451.1:0-7100 GCF_009761245.1 Sapajus apella
CAACCTCTTCGTTTGGTTTTCAGATGCTACTGTCACTCAAAATGTCCACAAAGAGAAGATGGAGAATAAGCAACCAACACCTAATAACGTCTTGTCAACTGTTCTACCAGGGCTTACTTATTTGGCAACAGCTGGTTTACCGGCCATGAGTACCAGGGATCAGTGTATGTTTGCTTATACATTTGTACTACCCTACTTGGTTTTCATAGGCATGCCTAGCATCCTGAATGGGAGAGGTTGATTTTGTTTTATTGTCTTTTGTGAGCTGCATTTGAGTGTTCTCAGATCGCCATCTAGCATATTTTCTCCAGCATTATGAAATAGTTTTTTTTTCCCCATTTATTTATTTTATTGCATTTTAGGTTTTGGGGTACATGTGAAGAACATGCAAAATTGTTGCATAGGAACACACGTAGCAGTGTGATTTGCTGCCTTCCTCCCCATCACCTACATCTGGCATTTCTCCCCTTGCTATCTCTCCCCAGCTTCCCACCCCCCACCGTCCCTCCCCTATTTCCCCCCAACTGACCCCAGTGTGTAGTGCTCCCCTCCCTGTGTCCATGTGTTCTCATTGTTCAACACCCGCCTGTGAGTGAGAACATGCGGTGTTTGATCTTCTGCTCTTCTGTCAGTTTGCTGAGAATGATGGTTTCCAGGTTCATCCATGTCCCTACAAAGGACCCAAACTCATCGTTTTTGATGGCTGCATAATATTCCATGGTGTATATGTGCCACATTTTCCCTATCCTGTCTATCGTCGATGGGCATTTGGGTTGGTTCCAGGTCTTTGCTATTGTAAACAGTGCTGCAATGAACATTCGTGTACACATGTCCTTATAGTAGAACGATTTGTAATCCTTTGGATATATACCCAGTAATGGGATTGCTGGGTCAAATGGAATTTCTATTTCTATGTCCTTGAGGAATCGCCACACTGTCTTCCACAATGGTTGAACTAATTTACACTCCCACCAACAGTGCAAAAGTGTTCCTATTTCTCCACATCCTCTCCAGCATCTGCTGTCTCCAGATTTTTTAATGTTCGCCATTCTAACTGGCGTGAGATGGTATCTCAATGTAGTTTTGATTTGCATTTCTCTGATGACCAGTGATGAT
The DNA here is from genome assembly GCF_009761245.1 of Sapajus apella. Classification (NCBI taxonomy): domain Eukaryota; kingdom Metazoa; phylum Chordata; class Mammalia; order Primates; family Cebidae; genus Sapajus; species Sapajus apella. Next base: position 1,117 of record NW_022440451.1, read on the forward strand.
GAGCATTTTTTCATATGTTTGTTGGCCTCACGTATGTCTTCTTTTGTAAAGTGTCTGTTCATATCCTTTGCCCACTTTTGAATGGGCTTGTTAGTTTTTTTCTTGTAAATCTGTTTTAGTTCTTTGTAAATTCTGGATATCAGCCCTTTGTCAGATGGGTAAACTGCAAAAATTTTTTCCCAATCTGTTGGTTGCCGATTCACTCTGATGATTGTTTCTTTTGCTGTGCAGAAGCTGTGGAGTTTGATTAGGTCCCATTTGTCTATTTTGGCTTTTGTTGTCAATGCTTTTGGTGTTTTGGTCATGAAGTCCTTGCCTACACCTATGTACTGAATGGCTTTGCCTAGATTTTCTTCTAGGGTTTTTATGGTGTTAGGTCTTATGTTTAAGTCTTTAATCCATCTGGAGTTAATTTTCGTGTAAGGTGTCAGGAAGGGGTCCAGTTTCTGCTTTCTGCACATGGCTAGCCAGCTTTCCCAACACCAATATTGAATAGGGAATCCTTTCCCCATTGCTTGTTTTTGTCTGGTTTGTCAAAGATCAGATGGTTGTAGATATGTTGTGTTGCCTCCAAGACCTCTCTTCTGTTCCATTGGTCTATATCTCTGTTTTGGTACCAGTACCATGCTGTTTTGATTACTGTAGCCTTGTAGTATAGTTTGAAGTCCGGTAGTGTGATGCCTCCCGCTTTGTTCTTTTTGCTTAGAATTGACTTGGCTATGCGGGCTCTCTTTTGGTTCCATATGAAGTTTAAGGTGATTTTTTCCAGTTCTGCGAAGAAGGTCATTGGTAGCTTGATGGGGATAGCATTGAATCTGTAAATTACTTTGGGCAGTATGGCCATTTTCACCATATTCATTCTTCCTAACCATGAACATGGAATGTTTCTCCATCTGTTTGTGTCCTCTCTTATTTCGTTGAGCAGTGGCTTGTAGTTCTCCTTGAAGAGGTCCTTTACGTTCCTTGTTAGTTGTATTCCTAGGTATTTTATTCTCTTTGTGGCAATTGTGAATGGAAATTTGTTCTTGATTTGGCTCTCTTTAAGTCTGTTATTGGCGTATAGGAATGTGTGTGATTTTTGCACATTGATTTTGTATCCTGAGACTTTGCTGAACTTGCTTATCAGTTTCAGGAGATTTGGGGCTGAGACGATGGGGTCTTCTAGATATACAATCATGTCATCTGCAAATAGAGACAATTTGACTTCCTCCTTTCCTATTTGAATGTCCTTTATTTCTTTTTCTTGCCTGATTGCTCTGGCTAGAACTTCTAATACTATATTGAATAGCAGTGGTGAGAGAGGGCATCCTTGTCTGGTGCCACATTTCAAGGGGAATGCTTCCAGTTTTTGCCCATTCAGTATGATATTGGCTGTTGGTTTGTCATAAATAGCTTTTATTATTTTGAGATACGTTCCATCAATACCTAACTTATTGAGGGTTTTTAGCATAAAGGGCTGTTGAATTTTGTCAAAGGCCTTCTCTGCATCAATTGAGATAATCATGTGGTTTTTGTCTTTGGTTCTGTTTATGTGGTGAATTACGTTTATAGACTTGCGTATGTTGAACCAGCCTTGCATCCCCGGGATGAAGCCTACTTGATCATGGTGGATAAGCTTTTTGATGTGCTGTTGCAGTCGGCTTGTCAGTATTTTATTGAAGATTTTTCCATCTATGTTCATCATGGATATTGGCCTGAAGTTTTATTTTCTTGTTGAGTCTCTGCCGGGTTTTGGAATCAGGATGATGTTGGTGTCATAAAATGATTTGGGAAGAATTCCCTCTTTTTGTATTGTTTGGAATAGTTTCAGAAGGAATGGTACCAGCTCCTCTTTGTATGTCTGGTAGAATTCAGCTGTGAACCCATCTGGACCTGGGCTTTTTTTGGGTGGTAAGCTCTTAATTGCTGCCTCAACTTCAGACCTTGTTATGGGTCTGTTCAGGGTTTCGGCTTCTTCCTGGTTTAGGCTTGGCAGGAGGCAAGTGTCCAGGAATTTATCCATTTCTTCCAGGTGTATTAGTTTGTGTGCATAGAGTTGTTTGTAATAATCTCTGATGATGGTTTGAATTTCTGTGGAATCTGTGGTGATATCCCCTTTATCGTTTTTTATTGCATCAATTTGGTTATTCTCTCTTTTCTTTTTTAATAATCTGGCTAGTGGTCTGTCTATTTTGTTGATCTTTTCAAAAAACCAGCTCCTGGATTTATTGATTTTTTGAAGGGTTTTTGGTGTCTCTATCTCCTTCAGTTCTGCTCTGATCTTAGCTATTTCTCATCTTCTGCTAGACTTTGAGGTTTTTTGATCTTGCTTCTCTAGCTCTTTCAGTTTTGACGATAGGGTGTCAATTTTTGGTCTCTCCTTGCTTCTCATGTGGGCACTTATTTCTATATATTTTCCTCTAGAGACTGCTTTAAATGTGTCCCAGACATTCTGGTATGTTTTGTCTTCATTCTCGTTGGTTTCGAAGAACATCTTTATTTCTGTCTTCATTTCATTGTTTATCCAGTCAACATTCAAGAGCAAGTTGTTCAGTTTCCATGAAGCTGTGTGGTTCTGAGTTAGTTTTTGAATTCTGAGTTCTAACTTGATTGCACTGTGGTCTGAGAGACTGTTTGTTATGATTTCCATTCTTTTGCATTTGCTGAGGATTGATTTACTCCCAATTATGTGGTCAATTTTAGAGTAGGTGTGATGTGGTGTTGAGAAGAATGTATATTCTGTGGATTTGGGGTGGAGAGTTCTGTAAATGTCTACTAGGTTTGCTTGGTCCAGGTCTGAGTTCAAGTCCTGGATATCCTTGTTAATTTTCTGTCTGGTTGATCTGTCTAATGTTGACAATGGGGTGTTAAAGTCTCCCACTATTATTGTGTGGGAGTCTAAGTCTCTTTGTAGGTCATTAAGAACTTACCTTATGTATCTGGGTGCTCCTGTATTGGGTGCTTATATATTTAGGATCGTTAGCTCTTCTTGTTGCATTGATCCTTTTACCATTATGTAATGTCCCTCTTTGTCTCTTATGATCTTTGTTGCTTTAAAGTCTAATTTATCAGAAATGAGAATTGCAACTCCTGCTTTTTTTTGCTCTCCATTTGCTTGGTAAATCTTCCTCCATCCCTTTATTTTGAGCCTTTGTGTATCCTTGCATGTGAGATGGGTTTCCTGGATACAGCACACCGATGGGTTTTGTCTTTTTATCCAATTTGCCAGTCTGTGTCTTTTGATTGGGGCATTTAGTCCATTTACATTTAGGGTTAATATTATTATGTGTGAATTTGATACTGCCATTTTGGTGCTAGCTAGGTGTTTTGTCCTTTAGTTGAGCTGGTACTTGTTGTTGCTTTATATGTGTAGAGCCTCTTTCAGGAGCTCTTGTAGAGCTGGCCTGGTGGTGACGAAATCTCTGAGTACTTGCATGTTCCCAAAGGATTTCATTTTTCCTTCACTTATGAAGCTCAGTTTGGCTGGATAGGAGATTCTGGGTTGAAAGTTCTTTTCTTTAAGGATGTTGAATATTGGCCCCCACTCTCTTCTGGCTTGTAGGGTTTCTGCTGAGAGATCTGCTGTGAGTCTGATGGGCTTCCCTTTATGGGTAACCCGACCTTTCTCTCTGGCTGCCCTTAGTATTTTCTCCTTCATTTCGACCCTGGTGCATCTGACGATTATGTGCCTTGGGGTTGCTCTTTTTGACAAATATCTTTGTGGTGTTCTCTGTATTTCCTGGACTTGAATGTTTGCCTGCCTTGCTAGGTTGGGGAAGTTTTCCTGGATAATATCCTGAAGAGTACTTTCCAGCTTGGATTCATTCTCTTCGTCGCATTCGAGTATGCCTATCAAACGTAGATTAGGTCTTTTCACATAGTCCCACATTTCTTGGAGACTTTGTTCATTCCTTTTTACCCTTTTTTCTCCAGTCTTGCCTTCCCGTTTTATTTCATTGAGTTGATCTTCGACCTCTGATATCCTTTCTTCTGCTTGGTCAATTCGGCTGCTGATACTTGTGCATGCTTCACGAAGTTCTCGTGTTGCGTTTTTCAGCTCCATCAATTCACTTATATTCCTCTCTATTTTGTCCATTCTCGTTAGCATTTCATCAAATCTTTTTTCAAGGTTCTTAGTTTCTTTGCATTTGGTTAGAACATGTTCTTTAAGTTCACAGAAGTTTCTTACTACCTACCTTCTGAAGTCTGATTATGTCATTTCATCACACTCGTTCTCCCTCCAACTTTGTTCCTTTGCTGGTGAGGAGTTGTGATCCCTTTTAGGAGGAGAGGTGTTCTGGTTTCGGGTGTTTTCATCCTTTTTGCGCTGGTTTCTTCCCATCTTTAAGGATTTATCCACCTGTCGACTTTGTAGTTGCTGGCTTTCAGATTGGGTCTCAAATCTTTCAGGTTGACGTTCTGTTTGTTGATGATGAGGTTATTTCTGTTTCCTGGTTTTCCTTCTGACAGTCTGGCCCCTCTGCTGTAGGACTGTTGAGGTTCACTCCAGGCCCTGCTTGCCTGGGGTTCACCTGCAGCAGCTGCTGAACAGCAAGGGTTGTTACCAGTTTTCTTCTTCTGCTATCTTTGTCCCAGACAGATACCCGCCTAGTGTCAATCTGATCTCTCTTTTATGAGGTGTCTTTTTGGATATATAGGGGTCAGGGAGCTGCTTGAGGAGACGGTCTCTTCTTTATAGGAGCTCAAATGGTGAGCTGTGAGCTCTGTTGTTGTTCATTCAGAGCTGCTGGGCAGGTATTTTTAGGTCTGCTGTAGTAGAACTCATAAACTGCTTTTTGTTCCCAGGTGCTCTGTCCCAGGGATTTAGGGCTTTATTTATGAGTTTCCGTTATGCTGCCGCCTTCTTTTTTTTTTTTTTTCCTTCAGACCTGCCCTGCTCAGCAAGGAGGCAGCCTAGTCACTGTAGGCCTATAGCAGCTTTGCTGAGCTGCTGTGGGCTCCGCCCCGCTGCCAAGTGAACTTCCCTGCAGTCCTGTTTATATGGGTGTAGTTAGAACTGCTTTGGCGATGGTGGCCCGCCTCTGTTGGGGCGGAGTCTCTGCTGTGGCGGGTTGCCTTGGCAACGGCAGGCTGTCTCAGCAATGGCGGGTTGCCTTGGCAACGGCGGACTGCCTCGGTAATGGCGGACGCCCCTCCCCCACAGAGCTGGACCGTCCCGGGTTCAGCTGCGCTTGCTGTGAAACTCTCAATCCAGAGTTTCTGGTTGCTGTTCTTTTGTGGGGGTGGGACCAGCCGAGCCTGATCGCCTGGCTCCCTGCCTCAGAGCCTTTTTTAAGTTGGTGTTCCAGTCGCCTGTTGAAGAGGCGCCGGGGTCTGTTTGTTTTCCCCTGCGGCCACTCACTGCGCTGGCTTAAACAGCGGCACTGAGGTTTGTGGTGCTTTTTTTTTTTTTTTTTGCCCTGGAATCTACTGTCCTGGTTCTCTGCTCAGTCCCCCTTTTTGAACCGGTGAATGGGCGACTTCCCGTGGCTCCAATCGCCAGCCAAAAGGGCACCCGGACCGGTGTATTTTGTATGGAGAACCGCGGCTCCGGGGCGCCGACAAAGCAGCCGCGCGGGGCAAAGCAGCGGCACCGGCCGGCACGGCCGCGCTGGCCGAAACAGCCGCGCTGGCGACCGTGGAGCTCCTTCGCCCGGGAATTTCCTAGTCTGTGGGCAATAAAAACGCGACGTCCACTCACCCTCTGCGCTTTCACTGGAAGCTGCACTCCGGAGCTGTTCCTAAACGGCCATCTTGGATCCGACCCCCACGAAATAGTTTTTTACAAACTGAGCATCAGGAGGATATACCTGTACAGTTGACAAAACGCACGTAACTCAAAACTGAGCCTCTTCATTTCGTTTCCAGATGCTACCATCACTCGCAATGTCTGTCAGGAGAAGATTAAAAATGCCCAAGCAGCACCCAATAATGCCTTCTCAGCTATTCCACCAGCATGTATTAATATGGCAGCAGCTGGTGTTTCATCCATGAGTACCAGGGAT
>NW_022440452.1:0-5167 GCF_009761245.1 Sapajus apella
AATCATCTGAAACCAGGAGGTAGAAGTTGCAGTGAGCCAAGATCACATCAATGCACTCCAGCCTGGGAAACAGAGCAAGGGTCCGTCTCAAAAAAAGAGAAAACTCAACCCACAAAAAGGAAGAAAATATTTGTGCATTACATATCTAACAGTCTGTTAACCACAATGTGTAATTTGTATAACTCAACAAAAAAAACAACCAAATTACAAAACGGAGAAACAGTTGAACATAGACTTCACCAATAAGATATCCAAATGGAAAGCGGGCACATAAAAGATGAATAATATCATTATCGTTATGGCCATCTAAACTGAATGACATACACAGTGTCATACTCAATGTCATACACAATGACATACACACACTTTATCAATAATATATGTAAATGAAAAACAAGCCCACAGAAAGATGACCGCTATCATTATTGTTATGGCCACCTAAACTGAAACCAGGATATACTCCTTCACACACACGAAAGCCTATAACCCAGAAATGTAAATTAACAAGTGTTGGCAATGTGAGAGATTAATCGCAACCCTTAAATACTGTACGGAAAACAGAAACGGTGCACCCTGTTTTTAATATAGTTTGGTAATTCCTCAAAAAGTTAAAAACTGCCTGGGTACATCAGTTGATGCCTGTAATCCCAGCACAAGGGGAAGTAGAGGCAGGTGCATCACGTGACTCCAGGAGTTCAAGACCAGCAAGGACGACATGGCAAAACCCCGTCTCTATTGGAAATACAAAAATTAGCCAGTTTGTGGTGGCACACACCTATAATCCCAGCTACTTGGGAGGCCAAAACAGGAGGACTGCTTGAGCCCACAATGTGGAGGTCACAGCAACCCAAGATCACAACCCTGCACTCCTGCTTGGGTGACAGCACAGGATCCTTTCTCACAAAAAAAGGGGCGGGCATGATGGGTCACGCCCGTAATCCGAGCAGTTTGGGAAGCCCAGGCAGTCAGATCACATGAGGTTAGGAGTTCAAGACCAGCTTGGCCAATATGGAAAAACCCCGTCTCTACTAAAAATGCGAAAATTACCCGGCCCTGCTAGCATGCACTTGGAATCCAAGCTACTTGGGAGGCTGAGGGAGGAGAACTGCTTGAACCCAGGAGGTGGAGGCTGCAGTAAGCTCATATCGAGCCACTGCACTCCATCCTGGCTGCAACGGGAAGATTCCATCTGAAAAAGAAAAAAAGAAAGAAAAAAAATGCTTGGGAGTGGCAGGGTGCAGTGCCTCACACCTGTAATCCCAGCAATTTGGGAGGCTGAGGTGAGCAGAGCACCTGACGTTAGCAGTTCGAGACCAGCCTAACCAACATGAAGTAAACCTACTCTACGGCAAATACAAAAATTAGCCAGGCATAGTGGTATGTGCCTGTAATCCCAGCTCTTCGGCTGGCTGAGGTAGGAAGATCACTTCATCCCAGGAGGTGAAGTTTGCAGTGAGCCAAGGTGGTGCTGCTGCACTCCAGCCTGGACGGCAGAGAAAGACTCCGTCTCAAAAAAAAAATTCAAATAATTTCACACTAGAATAGTTATATTAAAAAAGCAAACCAAAAAAAGAGTTAACAAAGATGTGCAGAAATTTGAACGCTTAAACACTGCTTCTAACAGTATTACACGGTTCAGCCTATGTGTAAAATCATTTGGTGTTTCTTCAAACAGTTGCAAACAGATTTGCCGTACGATTCAATGATTCCATTCCTCGGCATATACCCTACACAACTGAAGACAGGCGTTCAAACAAAAACTTATATGATCTTTAAATGTGCCAAGGTGACAAATATGTAGGAAAGTCTGGGGATCGGTGCCAGGAAAAGAAAACTGGATCAGAACAATGAAAACACACATCATTCTCCCGGGCGGTGCAGAAGGTAAAAGTGAAATGAGTTTGTAGACTGAATTATCATGTAGGAACCATGCTGACTTCCTGACCTAGGGGCTATGTGGTGGTTACCTGGGAAAGTGTACTTTGGGTAAAATATACTGAAGTATTTTCTGGGACATTGTAAATCTGGTACAGCAACGACTGCTGCAAAATCTAAGAGAAGAAACAGGTTATATTTTGTACTGCTGTTGGAAGTTTCCTAGAAGTATGACATTATTGGAAAGTAAACTACTTTTTAAAACAACCATATCAATAGTATGCCAGGAAAGCAAAGACCTCATCAAAATCCATTGTAGAGGCTATAGTTCAACCAAAGCTGTGAAATCCTTATAAAAGTCTCAATGTCAACAGGGTCCAGTTAGTAGACATTATTGCATTTACTAGTATTAGAAGCTACAGTGTGGATATGTTTGTGTTAGGGCATGGTGTGAATATTATATTGGTGTTAGGGCATGGTGTGATTACTATATTAGAGATCACTGTGAGAATATTTATTAGCAGCCACTGTGTCTTGGACACTGACAATATCAGAGTGTAGTCAAAAGAGTGGATTTGAGGGTTTCGTTTTTCTAGCTGAATTCCTTCCACTGCTGAGTACTCTCTGAAGACTCCTCTGCACTCAGGGCTTTGGACAGGAAGTTTGTTACTAACCGATGAACAACACCAAGTTGACACGACCTTCATGCTGCCCTGAGGAAGATTAAGCTCCTTGCTTCTTCTGACACCTGAGTGAAGGTGGTCAGAGGTGGGTTCCTGCATCCTCTGGTGATGCTAGAGCTCAGCACAGACACTCTTGCTGAGTTCCTAGGTGGACGTGCAACCCCGCCTGGCTGTCCTGAAATACGTATAAAATTCAATATTGAGTTGACTCAATGTAATAATTTTAGAAATTCAAACCAAAATGAAGCCCACTGTAGCCATTCCTTCCCAACATCGGTGATGGAAGACTTTGGAAACCATATAGAATGAAATGAATATATACACAAATGAAGAAAAGCAAAAACCTACTAAAAATAGTCCAGAGACTAGTTTTAAATGCAAAACTATACAAAATATAAAAGAAAATCTATATGACGTTGAGTTTGGTGTTGAGTTGTAACACAAAACATCAAATGCCAAATCATGAAAATATTGATAACACAGACTTTATAAAGCTAAGTATTCTACTGTGTAAAACTGTATTCAGAGAACCAAAAGACAAGAGAGATGTGAGAAGATATTTACAAAATACATACGTGATTTTAAATCTGAGTAAATATCTCAACAGATACCTAACCAAAGCAAATATGCCGATAGTAGGCTAGCTCATGGTAGCTCATGCCCGTCATCCCAGAACTTTCGAAGGCTTAGACGGGTAAAGCATCGTAGCTCAGGAGTTCCAGACCAGCCTGGCCAACAAGGCGAAACCCCGTCTCTATGAAAAATAAAAAAAATTAGCCAAGCGTGTGGGTGGGCACCTGTAATCCCAGCTACTTGGGAGGCTTAAGCAGGAGAATCGCTTAAGCATGGGAGGTGGAGGTGCAAGGAGCCAGTATCAAGCCATTGCACTCCAACCTGGGTTACAGAGCAAGATTCCATCTCAAAAAAAAAAAAATGTTAATAACATATCTGATACATGTTGATATATTAAGATGAGGGGAAACTAGTTTGGGCCTACAAAGGAAATCTGCATTTTCCTTCCAATTTCAGTGTGAATCTAAAACTAATTTAAAATAAAACCTTTAGTTAAAATTGTAAATTTTTTTTCAACTATCTGCTTATTTGTACTAATAATAAGTAGTAATTGACACTAACTACTACTTTTCAAAACAAGGGCATTCATGATGCCACAAAGTAATTTATGCAAACATGTATAATTTCGATGAAATGCCTATTTTACAAGATTTATGTTAAAATAACACATCCATGGAAATATTTATCATATCTTTTTTACTGTGGTGTGGTTCACTCTCTAGGAAATCCGGTCACCTTAGAACCAAAGAAAGAATTCCAATTTTGGAGACTATTTCAATTTACAGCAGGACGTTTTCAAAGGTATAACTTTTTAAAAAAAAAATTAATACAGCAATTGATTGTGACTGAATCACTCATTTTAATGAATGCTTGTCTTTGTTTTGTTTCCCAGCATTCCTTTTAGCCACAATACAACAAAAGCAAATATTTGTCGTTGGAAAAAATATTCAAAGGAAGACTGTAAAGGGAATTTGTGACCACAATTATTCAATGTTTCATGACGGTGCTTTCTAATACTGAAAAGTTTAAAGGGATAGTCAAAGTTATTCCCCCAAAGATGCTTTGAAGAAATTAATGAAAGTAGAGAAACAAACGTGACAGGACAATCAATGTGGCTTTAGATGTTACTGTGTCTTGTGAGAAAAAGTAGTTTACCTTTAGAGGGTCACTAAGAATTACTGGAAGCCCAGACTCTGGAATGTATCTGAATTTAGTTGTCAATATCACTAGCAACGAATGTGATAAAATGGGATCTGTGTTTTATTTGTGTAACACAATACCAATGCAGTATTTAACGCTCCAAGGAAAACAAGTTCTACCTGAAAAACAGTTGACAATATCAGAATCAAAATGAACTTCCTGACAAGGCATGGTGGCTGACGCCTGTAATTCCAACACTTTGAGAGGCCAAAGCGGGCGGATAACCTGAGGTGGGAACTCGAGACCCGCCTCACAAACACGGAGAAACCCCATATCCACTAAAAATACAAAAATGACCCAGGCTTGGTGGTGCATGCCTGTAATCCCAGCTATTGGGGAGGATGTGGCAAGACAATCTCTTAAACCAGGGAGGAGGTGGGTGTCGTGGGCCAAGATCACATCATTCCTCTGCCCTACTGTATATGTAAAAATGCAAATTCACTGAACCAGACTAAATTGTATTCAGTGGAAGGCCGATCAAAAAATTCAAAAGAATGCAACTTTTATCTACTTCTGACCTAGAACCACCCCCCACCCTGCCTTCCTACTTCTAGTTGTTCCACCTCACTGAACCAAATGACTTTAAATCTTACACATATTGATTGGTGTCTCATGTCTCTAAAATATATAAATGCAAGGTCTACTCTGACCACCTTGGGCCCATGTTGTCAGGACCTCCTGAGTCTGTGTCATGGGCATGTCCTTGACCTTGGTGAAATAAGCTTTCTACCTGACTGAGACCTGACCCAGATGTTTTGGGATCACAATCCACAATTACCACGGTGTGACATTTGACTACAGCATTCAGTACAGAGATGAGCTATACAGGTATGTAG
>NW_022440452.1:5267-7103 GCF_009761245.1 Sapajus apella
GTTGCCAATTAAACCGACTTTCTGAATAACAACAAAAATGTAAACTTACTTCTATTAATGCCAGGAAAGTAAAATGAAAATAAATTAGGTTTTGACATGTTAAAGCAAAAAAGGAGGAAGCCGTTAGCCTGAGGTCTTGCCTAACCAAACAGAAACCAAACTTTGAGACATGTAAACTGATGTAAAAACATTAACAAACCAACCAGTCAATGACGAAAAGCCCAGATGCCAGTTGGCAGTATGACTATTGACGCTGAGGGAACCATCCCCACAACTGGCGGTCTCCCTGCTGGAGCCAATGAGAAACCTCACTTAGCTGCCACCACTAAGAGCTTGAAGCCCCAAGCCCTAATTTTCATTCTGGTGCTTCAGTCATGATTCATGAATCATTCCTTCCTTCAAATTTGCCTAAAATTCTTCTAATCCCTAAATCCTTACTTCTAACCCTAACCCTTAGCCCTAATCCTCAACCTAAACCCTAACTATACATTAGTTTCGACGTTCGCACTGATATGTTGGTGTTGATTATTAAAACTCGCACTGCAGCCGCCTGTCCTTGGCTGCGGAGAACATAGGTGTGAAGGATTCAGAGGAGCTTTTGGTGTACAGTTTTCCATACCGAGATGTAACTAGCCTCTGACCCTAAGCATTCTGGACTGCAAACAGGAAGGAATTTATTCACCAGAGGTGTGGCCAGAGTTGTAGCGAGGCTATGCTCACTATGTCTGTGCCATGGAGAATGTAGCTCCACACTCACGGTTCCCCACACATGTATACTGAGGAGACTGCAACTCCACAGACTGGCGGGACGCCGTACCACATACACCGGGGCCGGGAGGCCGCACCACGTACACCGGGTCCGGGAGGCCGCACCACGTACACCGGGGCCGGGAGGCCGCACCACGCACTCTGGGACCAGGACGCAGCATCACCCACGCCTGTGCCAGGACACTGCACCACACAACCCTAACCCTTAACCCCTAACCCCTAATCCCTAATCCCTAACCCTAACCCTAACCCTGAGCCTAACCACGGTAAGTACAGTTTGCAATGAGCACAGATTGTGCTAATGCTCTCCAAATTAGCTAAGCATGGTAGTGGGAGCCTGTAATCTCAACTACTTTAGGAGACTGAGGCAGGGGACTTGTTTGAACCCAGGAAAGGAACTGAGATGGCCCCACTACACTCCAACTGGGATAACACTGCAAGACTTCGTCTCCAAAAGAAAATAGAGACACAGTTAAACACACACTTCACTAATAATACACGCAAACAGACATCAAGCACATAACAAGATGATCAGTATCATTATCATTATGACCATCTACACCGAAACCACAATGGCATATACATTTGACACACACTAGAAAGGCTATAATCTGAAAAAAGGTAAAATAACAAGTGTTAGCAAGGTCTCAGAGAAATCACCATCCTTAAATACTGTATGGGGAATATAAAGTAGTGCAGACTTTTTTTTTAAAAAAAATGTGTATTTTACTGCGTTTTATGTTTTGGGGTACATTTGAAGAATATACAAGATTGTTGCATAGGTACATACTTGGCAATGTGGTTTGCCGCCTTTCTCCCCATCACCTATATCTGGCATTTCTCCCCATCACCTATATCTGGCATTTCTCCCCATCACCTATATCTGGCATTTCTCCCCATCACCTATATCTGGCATTTCTCCGCGTGATATCCCTCCCCAAATCCCACTACATGCCCTGCACAGACCCCAGTGTGTGATGCTCCCCTCCCTTTGTCCATGTGTTCTCACTGTTCAACACCCGCCTATGAGTGAGAACATGTGGTGTTTGATTTTCTGTTCTTCTGTCC
>NW_022440453.1:0-2229 GCF_009761245.1 Sapajus apella
AAAATATATTTATTTCATTGCATTTTAGGTTTTGGGGTACATGTGAAGAACATGCAGGATGGTTGCATAGGTACCCACGTGGCAGTGTGGTTTGCTGCCTTCCTCCCCATTACCTACATCTGGCATTTCTCCCCTTGCTATCTCTCCCCAGCTCCCCACCCCCCACCGTCCCTCCCCTATTTCCCCCCAACTGACCCCAGTGTGTAGTGCTCCCCTCCCTGTGTCCATGTGTTCTCATTGTTCAACACCCGCCTATGAGTGAGAACATGCGGTGTTTGATCTTCTGCTCTTCTGTCAGTTTGCTGAGAATGACGGTTTCCAGGTTCATCCATGTCCCTACAAAGGACACAAACTGATCATCCTTTTTGATGGCTGCATAAGATTCCACGGTGTCTATGTGCCACGTTTTCCCTGGAGTGGTTTTAAGGACCGGAGTTTATTAGGCCAGAAAGAAGGAGGGGAGAAGAAAACACCTCCCGGCTACAGAGACAGAGGGGGATTCTAATAATGGGAAACCCTGGCCGGGCGCGGTGCCTCACGCCTGCAATCCCAGCACTTTGGGAGGCCGAGGTGGGCAGATCACCGGAGTTCACGAGTTCTGGACCAGCCTGGCCAACATGGTGCAAAACCTCGTTTCTACTAAAAATACAAAAAAAGGGAGGCCGAGGTGGGCGGATCACCTGAAGTCAGGAGTTCAAGACCAGCCTGGCCATCATAGTGAAACCCCATCTTAAAAAAAAAAAAAAAAAAGAGAAGGGCCGGGCACGGCGGCTCAAGCCTGTCATCCCAGCACTTTGGGAGGCCGAGGCGGGTGGATCACGAGGTCAAGAGATCGAGACATCCTGGTCAACATGGTGAAACCCCGTCTCTACTAAAAATACAAAACATCAGCTGGGCATGGTGGCGCGTGCCTGTAATCCCAGCTACTCGGGAGGCTGAGGCAGGAGAATTGCCTGAACCCAGGAGGCGGAGGTTGCGGTGAGCCGAGATCGCGCCATTGCACTCCAGCCTGGGTAACAAGAGAAACTCCGTATAAAAAAAAAAAAAAAAAAAAAAAAAAGAAGAGAAAAAAAAATACAAAAAAGAATAGCCTCATGTGGTGGCGGGCGCCTGTGATCCCAGCGACTTGGGAGGCTGAGGCAGGAGGATCACCCGAACCCAAGATCGCGCCACTGCGCTCCAGCCTGGGCAGCACAGCGAGACGCCATGTCAAAACAGAACAAAACAGAAGCCTGTTTTCCGTGGTGTTTTTTTTTTTCTTTTTGAGACAGAGTCTCACTCCATCGCCAGGCGCCAGGCTGGAGGTCAGTGGTGCGACCTCGGCTCACGGCAACCTCTACCTCCCGGGTTCAAGCCATTCTCCTGCCTCAGCCTCCCGAGTAGCTGGGACTACAGGTGCCCGCCACCACGCCCGGCCAACTTTTTTGTGTTTTTAGTAGAGACGGGGTTTCACCATGTTGGTCAGGCTGGTCTCGAACTCCTGACCTCGTGATCCGCCTGCCTCGGCCTCCCAAAGTGCTGGGATGACAGGTGTGAGCCACCGCGCCCGGCCTTGTTTTCCTTGTTCTATAAGCCTGGGAACCTTCCTCAGAGAGATTTCCCGCACCACAGCCCGATACCTCAACAAAGGGAGGTGAAGCCCCTGTGGGGGCCAGGCTGGCAGGTGCAGGACCTGGGCCCCCCCAAGGCAGTGCGTTACGTGGCTCTGCCACACCCAAGATTGAGGCCCCCGTGCCTAGTAGACCTCACATCTGGGAAGCCCCACATCTGGGAAACCCCACATCTGGGAGACCCCACATCTGGGAGACCCCATGGAATCACCTGTGGGGACCTTTTCACTGTCCTAGGCTGGAGGGCTTAATGTGTGATCTCAGGGTGGGGCCTGCCCAGAAGGCAAGAGACGTGCTGCAGTCACCCCAGGAAAGAGGCTTTGCGAACTCTTTGTTGGTGGAGGGGGGGTGGGTGCCCCGGGTGGCTCTGGACCTCTCTCTCTCTCTCTTTCGGTTCCACATGCATGGGAAAGAAAGACAACTCGGCCGGGCGCGGTGGCTCACGCCTGTAATCCCAGCACTTTGGGAGGCCGAGGCGGGTGGATCATGAGGTCAAGAGATCGAGACCATCCTGGTCAACATGGTGAAACCCCGTCTCTACTAAAAATACAGAAAATTAGCTGGGATTACAGGCACACGCCACCATGCCCAGCTAATTTTCTGTATTTTTAGTAGAGAC
>NW_022440453.1:2329-4364 GCF_009761245.1 Sapajus apella
TTTTCCAAGATGGGGTTTCACCATGTTGGTCAGGCTGGTCTTGAACTCCCAACCTCAGGCGATTTGCCCGCCTTGGCCTCCAAAGTGCTTGGATTACAGGCGCGAGCCACGACGCCCGGCCAAAGTTTTGTTTCTTAATAAAAATTCGTAAGGGTTAGAAATAATAGTTTTAAACACTTCCTTCAAAAGCCTTCTTGCCTTTTTGCCAGAAGCCCTATCCTATGCAGCTGTTAGACACGCCGTGCTCACGGGCATGTAGAACATTCTATGTCCCTGTACTTTCACTGAGATACCTGTGCTGGACGTGGTCACAGGCGTGTCCCAGCTCTCCGTGGCTTTCACTTGTTTAGAAAAGTTTTGTCAGCCCGTCGGGTTTTAGTTTAGATGGTGAGGTCTGGCTCCAGCCCACGGAGCTCAGACACGGCAGGAAGGACGACCCCACATGCGTCAGGGATACATGTGTGTGTTTTCCTTTGTTCATTGTACTCCCGTGGCATGATGGCCAGTGGGAGTACCGTTTCTGCAGGAAGTTAGCTAATTTTTGCATTTTTAGCAGAGATCGGGTTTCAACATGTTGGCCAGGCTGGTCTCGAACTCCTGACCTCATGATCCGCCCGCCTCGGCCTCCCAAAGTGCTGGGATGCCAGGCATGAGCCACTGTGCCTGCCAACAGCACAAATTGAACCACGGAAAACCTCTTTTCTCTTCTTCTTCCTCAGGTTGCTTCCCACGGTTCACCTCTGATGGGCGGGCCGGCGGGCGCTTCCAGCAGCTTCTCAGGCCTGCGCTGCAGAAATGCAAACGAGGACTGGATGTCGGAGCTGTGTCCCCGGCTGTGGGATGTGCCCCTCCACCACCTCTCCATCCCAGGTGCGGGCGGGAGGGGCGTGGGCCGTGGCCCCGTGTTCCCCAGTGGAGGTGCCTGCTGTGGGAGCAAACCTGTGTGTAGGGAAATCCCACAAAGCACATGTGGACACACACATATACAGTGCACATGTGTGTGCGTATACATACACACATAGGCATGAGTGTGCACACACATACACGTGGACACATGTACTCATGTATACACAGACATACAGGTACACATGCACACGTGCACATAGGTACACATGCACAAACACAGGCACATGTGCATAGAATGCACACATGAGTACACATGTATACACATGTACATACACATACATATGTGCACATACACGCACATGCATATACACATACACATGCACATAAGCATGCACACATGCACATGTGCTTATACAGGTGTATACATATGTGCTCGTGTTCCTTCTATGCACATGTGCATGTATGTGTGGGCATGTGTGTACTTATGTGCACGCTGATGTGCACACACACATGCACAGTGCACACGTGTGCGTATACATATACACATAGGCATGGGTGTGCGCATACATGCACACGTGTACTCGTGTATACACAGGCATGCACGCACATGCACACGTGCACATAGGTACACAGAGGCATGCACACATGCACACGTGTACACAGGTACACGCACACAGGCACATGTGCATAGAAAAATGCACACATGAGCGCATATGTATACACATGTATATACACATACATGTAGGTGTGCACATATGCGCACACGTATATACACATACACATATGCATATAGGCATGAGTATCCACACACATGCACACAAGCACACACATGCACACATGTACTTATGTACATATGCATACACATAAGTATGCACACATGCACACGTGCATGTAGGTGCACACATGGGACATACGTATACAGACGTGCACTTAGGCATGCCCACGTGTGCTCTGCCCACAGGGAGCCACGACACCATGACCTACTGCCTCAACAAGAAGTCACCCATTTCCCAGGAGGAGTCCCGGGTGCTGCAGCTGGTCAACAAGGCGTTCCCCTGCATCACGCGCCCCGTGGTGCTGAAATGGTCCATCACACAGGTAGGCTCTGCGCACATGATGCTGACATCGTCATTACCCAGGTAGGACTGAGTGATGCTGACGTGGTCCCTGTCCCAGGTGGGGACTGAGT
>NW_022440453.1:4374-7096 GCF_009761245.1 Sapajus apella
GAGTGATGCCGACGTGGTCCCTGTCCCAGGTGGGGACTGAGTGATGCTGATGTGGTCCCTGTCCCAGGTGGGACTGAGTGATGCTGACGTGGTCCGTGTCCCAGGTGGGACTGAGTGATGCGGACGTGGTTCCTGTCCCAGGTGGGGACTGAGTGATGCTGACGTGGTCCCTGTCCCAGGTGGGGTGTCTGTTTGCTGAGATTCTCGTTACCCAGGTAGGGTCTGGGCCCGGTGATGCTGAAATGCTCCGTCACTCAGTTCAGGTCTGAGAGGGTCCCCAAGAGCTCAGGAGGCAGAGGGTGGCTGCACATTTGCAGGGAGACAGGATTAAACTCAGACCCTCTGCCCACCCAGAGCCCCCTCCCAAAAGCAGAAGACACGGTCACCGTGTTGCTACGTTGTATTATGTTAAGTTGTTTTTGAGATGGAGTTTCGCTCCGTGGCCCAGGCTGGAGAGCACTGGCTTGATCTCGGTTCACTGCAACCTCAGCCTCCTGGGTTCAA
The DNA here is from genome assembly GCF_009761245.1 of Sapajus apella. Classification (NCBI taxonomy): domain Eukaryota; kingdom Metazoa; phylum Chordata; class Mammalia; order Primates; family Cebidae; genus Sapajus; species Sapajus apella. The sequence continues at coordinate 4,879 of NW_022440453.1, forward strand.
GCAATTCAGGGCCTCAGCCTCCCGAGTAGCTGGGATTGCCGGTGCCCGCCCTCACGCCCGGCTGATTTTTCCTTTTTTTAGTAGAGACAGAGTTTCACCATCTTGCCCAGGCTGGTCTTGAACTCCTGACCTCGTGATCCACCAACCTCAGCTTCCCAAAGTCTTGGGATGACAGACGTGAGCCACAGCACCCGGCCTCTTTTCTTTCTTTCATTTTTATTTTATTTATTTATTTTTGCTTCGAGATGGAGTCTCGCTCCGTTCCCCAGGAGGGAGTGCAATGGCGCGATCTCAGCTCACTGCAGCCTCCGCCTCCCGGGTTCAAGCGATTCTCCTGCCTCAGCGTCCCGAGTGTCTAGAATTACAGGCACCTGCCACCACGCCTGGTTATTTTTAGTATTCTTGTAGAGACGGGGTTTCTTCATGTTGGCCAGGCTGGTCTCGAACTCCTGACCTCGTGATCCACCCGCCTCGGCTTCCCACAGTGCTGGGATTACAGGCATGAGCCACTGCACCTGACTCACCTTTTAATGTTAATAATTTTGCCACTGCTGGCGAGGCATGGAGGTTCATGTCTGTCATCCCAGCAATCGGGGAGGCCGAGGCGGGCGGATCACCTGAGGTCAGGAGTTCGAGACCAGCCTGACCGACACGGTGAAACCCCGTCTCTATTAAAAATAGAAAAATTAGCCGGGCGTGGTGGCAGGTGCCGGTATTCCCAGGTTCTCGGGAGGTTGAGGCAGGAGAATCCCTTGAACCCCGGAAGTGGAGGTTTCAGTGAGCCGCGATGGTGCCGTTGCACCCCAGCCTGGGTGACGGAGCAAGACTCTGCCTCAAGAAAGAACAAAATAAAGAAATGATTTTGCCTTCTTCATGCTTCTGTGTGGAGGGATACGGCCAGCTCCTTTTTGTGCATTTGTGTCTCTGTCCTGAGTGTTTCTTGGTAAACGTTCCCACCTTCCCCACCCCCAACCCCAACCCCAACGCTGACCCCACCACCCCCATCCCAGCACCTTGGGGGTCTGAGGCAAATGGATCACAAGGTCAGGAGTTCAAGACCATCCTGGCCAATATGATGAAACCCTGCCTCTACTAAAAATACAGAAAAAAAAAAAAAAAATGAGCCGGCCGTGATGGTGAGCGGCTGTCGTCCCAGCTCATTGGGAGGCTGAGGCAGAAGAATCACTTGAACCCGGGAGGCGGAGGCTGCAGTGAGCCGAGATCCCGTCACTGCACTCCAGCCTGGGTGACAGAGCGAGACCCCGTCTCCGAAAAAAAAAAAAAAATTAATTGGGCCGGGCGCGGCGGCTCTACCTATAATCCCAGCACTTTGGGAGGCCGGGGCGGGTTGATCACCTGAGGTCAGGAGTTCGAGACCAGCATGACCAACACGGTGAAACCCCGTCTCTATTAAAAATATGAAAATTAGCCAGGCGTGGTGGTGGGCGCCTGTCATCCCAGCTACTCGGGAGGCTGAGGCAGGAGAATCGCCCACAGGTGCTGGACGTCACGGAGCAGCTGGACGCCGGCGTGCGTTACTTAGACCTGCGGATCGCGCACATGCTGGACGGGTCTGAGAAGAACCTGCACTTCGTTCACATGGTCTACACCACGGCGCTGGTGGAGGTACGGCCGGGCCGGGGGGACGCACGGGGGGTGCTCAGGAGGCGGCCGGCCTCCTGTGGGGAATGAGACGGCCGTAGGGACGGGAGGTTCCCGACCTTTAGTGGGGTGACCGTGTCAGCGGCAGGGCCGGACGAGACCCCGAGACGCTGACACCTGCTGATCTCTTAGGAGCACATTTTTTTTTTCTTTCGCGGATGGGGTCTCGCTCTGTGGCCCAGGCTGGAGTGCAGTGGTGCGATCTCAGCTCACTGCAACCTCCACCTCCCGGGTTCAAGCGATTCTCCTGCCTCAGCCTCCCGAGTAGCTGGGACGACAGGCGCCCCCTCACCACGCCCGGGTAGTTTTCGTATTTTTAGTAGAGACGGGGTTTCGCTATATTGGCCAGGATGGTCTTGAACTCCTGACCTCGGGCAATCCGACCGCCTCAGCCTCCCAGAGTGCTGGGATCACAGGCGTGAGCCACCTCACCGCGGCTTTTCCCTTCTTTCTGCCACTGTGAATGCACCTGATCTGATCTGAAGCAGAGTTAAGCCTGGTTAATACTTAGATGGGACCTCATCTGGGAAAACCTGGGTGATTTCTATTCTATTCT